>NC_043714.1:1970552-1984313 GCF_006229205.1 Suricata suricatta
ACAAAATGAATTCATCAGTTTTTAACGTGCTGGTGATGTAGTGGCTTATAACATTCTCTTGCAATCTTTATTTTAAATTTCTGTAAACTTTTTAGTGATGCTCCCTCTCTCATTCTTTATTTAAAAATTTGAATCTTCTCTCTTTTTTTCTTACCACTCTACCTAAGAATTTACTGATTTTATTGATCTTCTCAGAAGAGAAGTTTGGGTTTTATTGATTTTTCTCTAATGTTTTTATATTCTTCCAAATTCTTTCCTGCTTTTTTTATAATCTAATCATATTTTAGTCATAGAACATGGTTTGTCTGGTTTCAGTCACTTTTAATTTATTGTTGGATATGAACTATTCTGGGAAATGTTAATGTGCACTTGAAAAGAATGGATTTTTGCTTTTGTGGGTTGTGTGTTGCTTACATATAAGTTAGATCTTAGTTATATATATATATAGTTACCTTGCTGTCTGCTGCCTTAGCTGTTCTACGTATTATGGACCATAGGTTTTGAAGTTTCATTACGATTTTACATATTGTATCACAGGTATTTATTGTTCTACACCACTCTTAAACTTTGCCAGTAGTTGCTTTATATATTTTTTGTCTCTTATTGAGTGCTTTTATGCTTATAATAATTATATATTCTTCATGTACTGAACTTTTAGCATTAATCAAAGGTGCATCTTTGTGGCTAGTCACATGTTGTAGAGTCTATTTTCTCTATTGTTAACGTATGCTCACTGCAGATCTTTTTGCATAGCATGTCTTCATTCACCCTTAACTTTCAACCGGTTAGTATTTTTATATATGAACTATGTTTTATACTTGGTGTGTGATTTTTCTGTTGTTGTTTTAATTTATTCTGCCAATATTTGCTTTTTTATCAGAGTGGTTAATTGCTTTGTGGCTAAAGTATTTACTGTTATTTAGGATTTACATGTGTATGTTGCTCTTTGTATTCAATATATGTATTTGTTCCTCAGTTCTTACAGAGAATCTAGTGGACCATTTCAACTTCTTTGTTTTACTTTTACTCTCTTTTTTAAGTTATCATAAGGTTTAGTTGGGGAATTACAATTAACATCTTAGCTTAAATCAATCTAGTTCAGGTCAACATCAACTTAATTTTAGGAATATAAAAAAATTTTTGTTCTAATATAGCTTTGTTCCTTATTGCAGCATTATTGCTATTATTGTCATGTAAATTATATCTTAAACAATCAACACATATTTAAAGCTATTGATTTATGCAGTTGTCTTTTATATCAGAAGAAGAAAAGGGTTATAGACCCAAATTCATTTAGTCTTATATTATCCATAGCTATCTTCATAAGTGTTTTTTCTTTCTTCATGTGGATTTGAGTTACTGCCTAATGTATTTTTATTTCATCCTGAAAGACTTCTTTAGTATTTCTTAAAATATAGATCTAGTCTGCTTTTGTTTGCCTGAGATTATTTTAATTTCTTTTTTTATTTTTAAAGAACAGTTGTGCTGAAGGTAGAATTCATGCTCTCCTACCTCTTTCACAAATCACTTTTTTTCTTTTTTGAATATAACACAATTTATTTTTTTAACATATGCAATTATTTTTCATCATTTACAATTCAGTAGTTACAATGACACTCCAAACAGAAAAGCAAAGTAAAAAATCAAAACACCAACTTCTATTTCATGTAATTAGACTTATACAGAAATTAGAAGGCTAAGTAACAACTAGTTAATCACCTAATTCCACGGCTATCTGAAGTGACAATCGTTATATAGCAGCTTATCTATGATATATTCAAGATAAATGATACAGTTTATTACTTGCCCATAAGCTACAACACAGCCTGCTTAGTACCTTTCCTTAAATTCCACCTCTATACTACAATATACTTGAGGTGCATGCAAAAAAGTAGCTACCTTTTATGTAGGAAATGGATGATTAAGTCTTTGGTGTTGTAAAAGCAACTTCATTTAAACTTAACCACCCCCACCACCAAAAAAAGAAGAGGAAAAAAAAAGTAAAGAAAATAATAAGGGAAAAACCCAAGACACACTTCCTCTGGGGGAAAAAAAAAAAACCAGCATGTAATTTCTGTCCTTGATGGAATATATTAAATAAGCAAACACCCCCAACAAGCAAAACAAGTACTACAATGTAAAAATATTAAAAAAAGAAAAGCCCCTCACATGCATAAATGAAAGGTTGCACCCAAAGAACACACATCTTTTCAAGCTTCAATAGTAAATATTCTACTACTATGCATTAAATACTGCATGGTTTGCCCGAGCTAAGATGAAACCACATCATGAGTCAATAAGCATTTTGCATTTTCTTTCATTATCTACTCAAAGTCATGCCTACTGCACCTCTAAACATTTCCTTAAATCCAATTATACAGCAAACACTCCCAAAATAAACTTAGATTATATTGCAGTTTCACTTAACAGTATATAAAATTTTGTGTTGTGACAGGTATCAACTATCCATTAGATACAGAATCCATTTTTCTTAAGCACTACTAACTGCTTGCTTTTCTTGAAGCTAGAACATTCTGAAAATTTCCTGTTAGACCTATGAGTGCAAACATATGGTATCTGCCCTTCTCTGCTTGACTTATTTTGCTTAGCATGAGGGATTTACCCAAGTGATAAAGAAGTGCTGATGCATAGGAGCACATGTACCCTAATGTTCATAGCAGCAATGTCAACAATAGCCAAATCATGGAAAAAGCCTAAATGTCCATCACCTGATGAGTGGATCAAGAAGATGTGGTATATATACACAATGGAGTACTACATGGCAATGAGAAAGAATGAAATATGGCCATTTGTAGGAAAGTGGATGGACCACAAATCACTTTTTAAAAGGAGCTTCAGTTATCACTTTCTGACATTATTTCAAAAAGTGAATTCATGGGGCGCCTGGGTGGCTCAGTCGGTTGGGCCTCCGGCTTCAGCTCAGGTCATGATCTCACGGTTCATGGGTTTGAGCCCTGCATCAGGCTCTGTGCTGACAACTAGCTCAGAGCCTGGAGCCTGCTTCAGATTCTGTGTCTCCCTCTCTCTGATCCTACCCTGCTCGCACTGTCTCTCTTTGTCTCTCAAAAAAATAAATAAATAAAAAACATTAATAAAAAAATGAATTCATTTAATGATAAATCCCTCTGAGTTTTAATTATTTATCTAAACATAACAAATGATTTGTTACTAATTTATCATTTTTTCTAAATATGTTACATGGCTAATACCATGTAGATGCAAAGGAAAATGTCAATACATTATATCAACTTATTTCATGGGACTTTAAGATGTTTTAGTTTGTTTCCATGGATAAATAAGAATATATTCTCAGTGAAAGTAATGCCATTTCTGACCTGGATATTACTATACTTCTAGGGCTCAAAATAGTAACTGGGCCACAGCAAGTGCTAAAGTAATACTTTCTGCACTCAGGAAAGCTTACCTCTGTTCTAGGCTATATTAATTTAAAATGGACAAAAATAGTTATTATAATTACAGACTGATGTCTTTTCAATACCCAAAGAAAAGAAACAAAGGAATTAAATCTTTGAAAAAGAGCTGAAAAAGTGGCCTTAAATAATTATCTATTGTATACACAGCCAATTGCCTCATCAATATCCATTCTTCCTTTTGTACTTCTTAACTTCATATATTATGTTTGAGTCAGCGCCTTGCACCTGTTGGTGGTTATGTTTCATGTTCCAGATTATGATCTGTTTGTAGAAGGCTACCGGACGTCAGGAAAGCACTTAAAGAAATAAGCTCACCTGGCACACATATATGTATCTTATTCTTCTCTTTGCATTCCTTGCATTCTTCTTTCTTCTAAAATAGGTGCAACTAAAACAATAAAAAACACAAAAGAAAAGAGCTGCTAATTGGGTAGAGAAATGAAAGGGGAATTTTTGAAGGACTGAGTCCGAGGACATTTATGATGCCATCAAACTGTCACAGAGCCCTGAGTTATTCACCTTCAGAAATCTTGTTATGTGAAAGAAAAATAAGAAAACTGTCTTCTTTGAATCTGCCACTGTACTTGGCTTCTTAGCAGTCAGTGGAACATGATAATAATCGATATACTATTTACTCCAGGCATTGGTAACTCCTGTACAAGCTTCGTACTTGGCTTTAAGAGGTTGGCATACTCTTCAGGATAGCATTTTCCCTAAGGAAACAGAAACACAGAATGGATAAAAATAACTTGCCTAATTTTACACAGATGGTGGCAAAGGAAAGGAATGAAAGAGGTTGGGTTTCTTGATTCCCTTTCACACTGTTCATTTTATTATATATTGTATTTGCTCAGGAAAAGTTATTACTTTCTCATTTATGTGTTAATGAATAAAAACTACTAAGCATTTATTTGTTGCTTTATTTTTATATATACCCACATGGATATATTTGTTATTATTAAATCATGTTATTTTATTAAAAAAATTCATACAATTGTAAAAATAACTATTATAAAGGAACAAAATTGGGAAAAGTATCAAAATGAGTTCTAATAAGAAGTATTAATAGGTGCCCCCAGAGAAAACAAAGAGTAGTATTTGGGTTTTTTTTCTTTTCTTTCTTTTTAAAATTTAAATCCAAGTTAGTTAACATATGGTGTAATAATGATTTCAGGAATAGAGTTTAGTAATTTATCACGTATAACACCCAGTGCTCATCACAACAAGTGTCCTCCTTAATGCCCCTTGTCCATTTAGTCCAATCCCCAACCCAATACCCCTCCAGCAACCCTCAGTTGTTCTCTGTATTTACGAGTTTTGGTTTGTCTCTCTTTCTGATTTTATTTTATTTTTGCTTCCTTCCCCTGTGTTCATCTCTCTTGTTTCTTAAAATCCATATATGAGTAAAATCATATGATATTTGTCTTTCTTTGACTGACTTATTTCATTTAACTTAATGCACTCTAGTTCCATCTATGTTGTTGCAAATGACAAGATTTCATTCTTTTTGACTGCCAAGTAATATTCTATTGTATATGTATACCACATTTTCTTTATCCATTCATCTGCCTATGGACATCTGGGTTCTTTCCATACTATGGTTATTGTTGATAGTGTTGCTATAAGCATTCAAAACAGCATGCATGTGTCATTAAGATAAATACTAGTAGTGCAATTACTGGGTGGTAGGGTAGTTCTATTTTTAATTTTTTGAGGAACCACCGTACTGTTCTCTAGAGGGGCTGCACTCTAGAGAGTTCACCAGATTTCATTCCCACCAGCATTGCAAAAGGGTTCCTCTTTTTCCACATCCTTGAGAATATCTGTTGTTTCCTGAGTTGATAATTTTAGCCATTCTGACGGATGCGAGGTGGTATCTCAATGTGGCTTTAATTTTCATTTGAGTGATGTTTAGCATCTTTTCATGTGTCTGTTGGCATCTGGATATCTTCTTTGGAAAAGTGTGTATTCATGTCTTTTGCTGATTTATTTGGTTTTTGGGTGTTGAGTTTGATAAGTTCTCAATGAGATACTAGCAAACTGGGTCCAACAATACATTAAATGAATTATTCACCACAATCTAGTGGGATTTATTCCTGAGGTGCAAGGATGGTTCAATATCTGTATATCAATCAATGTGATACATCACATTAATAAAAGAAGGGATAAGAACCACATGACCCCTTCTAAAGATGCTGAGAAAGCATTTGATAAAATACAGTATCCATTTTTGATAAAACTCTCAATAAAGTAGGGATAGTAGGATCATACCACAAGATCATAAAAGCCATATATGAAAGACCCACTGTTAATATCATCTTCAATGGGGAAAAACAGAGTTATTCCCCTAAGGTCAGAAACATGACAAGGATGGCACCTCTCACCACTGTTACTCAACATAATGTTGGAAGTCCTGGCCTCAACAATTAGGTAATACAAAGAAATGAAGGCATCCAAGTCAGCAAGAAAGAAGACAAACTTTCACTCTTCACAGATGACATGATATTCTGTGTGGAAAATCCAAACGACTCCAGCAAAAAACTGCTAGGACTTATCCATGAATTCAGCAAAGTTGTAGGATATAAAATCAATGTATAGAAATTGGTTGCATTTATATACACCAAAACTGAAGCAGCAGAAAGAGAAATCAAGGAATCAATCCCATTTACAGTTGCACCAAAAACTGGAAAATATCTAGGAAAAACCTAACTAAAGAAGTGAAAAATCTCTACACTGAGAACTATAGAAACCTTATGAAAGACACTGAAGAAGACACACAAAAAATGGAAAGACATTGGTGATCATGGATTGGAAGAGCAAATATTGTTAACATGTCGATACTACCCAAAACAATGTACATATTCAATGCAATCCTTATCAAAATAACACTAGAATTCTTCACAGAGCTAGAATAAGCAATCCTAAAATTTGTATGGAGCCAGAAAAGAACTCGAATAGCCGATTCATCTGCCTATGGACATTTGGGTTCTTTCCATACTATGGTATTGCCAAAGCAATTCTGAAAAAGAAAATCAAAGCTGGAAGCATCACAATTCTGGACTTCAAGCTGTATCACAAAGCTGTAATCAACAAGACAGTATGGACACAAAAACAGAAACATAGATGAATGGAACAGGATAGAGAATGCAGAAATGAACTGACACACTTATGGTCAACTAATCTTTGGCAAAGCAGGAAAGAATATCCAATGAAAAAAAGACAGTGTCTTCAGCAAATTGTGTTGAGAAAACTAGACAGTAACATGCAGAAGAATGGACCTGGGCCACTCTCTTACACCATACACAAAAATAATTCAAAGTGAATGAAAGACCTAAATGTAAGACATGAAACCATTAAAATCCTAGAGGAGAAAACAGGCAACAACCACATTGACCCTGTCTGCAGCAACTTATTGCTTGGCATGTCTCCGGAAGCAAGGGAAACAAAAACAAGTGAATTATTGGTACCTCATCAAGATAAAAAGCTTCTGCACAGTGAAGGAAACAATCAGCAAAACTAAAAGGCGACCAACGAAATGGGAGAAGATATTTGCAAATTACATATCAGATAAAGGGTTAGTATCCAAAATCTATAAAGAACTTATCAAAAAGTTGTCTTTGAAAGGAAATGAGGAAATGAATACTGGTGATCCCATTGTAATACTTACTTTTGCTAAAAACTTATTTTTTCTATACTGTTATGTATTTCTAGAGCTCGCCTCGACCCAACTTTTCTGCCCTTTTAGGCACATAGTAAAATTATAATTCTCCACTCTCTTGCTATTAGGCAAGGCCATGCAAGTAGTTCAGGCCAATCAATTATGGGCAAAAATTGTACCGGTTCTTTCTGGGTTGAAATATTTAATAGCCAGTATGAGATGTTGGAATGGTAGTCCATGTTCAGTGTATCATCATGAGATTCTGTAGAAAAAAATGTTTTGAGAACCCATGGGATTCTCTAGATAACCTTCAGTATTTCCATACATAATACTGTTAATGCAGAAAGAAACTAAAACAAGCAAGCTGGACTGTTCAGAACTGAAAGTTTGGGTCATTCAACTTTGTAAAGAACCAAAACCAGAAGAGGTTCTGGCTGACAGCAAGGCAAGTGTGAAATGTATAGTGGAAGAAGGAAGCCATTGATATCAACTACAACCCCTTGGCCTATCACAGATAGGAGGACTCTTGTATTTTCTTTTGTTGTCGTATTTATATGCCTATTTGTATATGTAATCCATCTAGTTTTTCTCTTTTGTCCCCATTTTTATTTTTTTTTATTTCTGACATGGCTTAACTTTACAATCTCATCTGTAAGAAATAGAACATTTGCTGGCATATGACTGAATTTGAATTATATTTAATATAACCACCTAGGGACAAAGACTGTCAGAGATAAAGAGAGCTGTTCCCCTTTTCGTGACCACATGGAAGTGTGGTGCTGCTAGACAGGAGTTTAAATGTGTGTAGAAGGGCACAGGTAGAAATCGGATAGACTGTGCCGATTATCATGTCATGTTGTCACAAGTCCAAATCTTTTTGTTGTCTTTCTGATAATCCTGATGGATTCCTCAAGCATTTCACCTTTGTGGAAAGTATGGTGTTAAACTTTTTTTAGTTAAGAGAGCTGTTGGAATACTGCAAGAGAAAGTGTTTTTAGTTCTCATGTGCTTCAATTTCACTATTTTGGCTGGTGCTATGCACCTTCTAGACTTGTGTGGAGAGACTTCACAGAACTCGAAGGTCTGGTTCAGTTTTGCATCCAAGACACACAGACCCCTGGTGAGCTCCTCGTCCCGTCTGTGGCCTGCTGACTACCTCACCGTACCTTCCCCAACAGACCTACCCCACACTGGCCTCACAGTTCCGTGGCTGCACATGTGCCCTTTGCTCTGACCTCTGTGACCAACTGCTACCGATGTCAGATCATCTGCGCCTCAGAAGAGTGTTGCTGTTGTTGTTGTTGTTGTTGTTGGCCCTCCTGAAATAAATATGGAGCGCCTCCACACTCATACTATCCTGCCAAGGCTCACAGCTGTGAACAGTGTCTGACTCAGACAATCCAGTGACAATTTTGAAAATGAAAAATGATCAAGTTAGGATTTGAACCTAGGCAATCTGGCTCATGGAGATTTAATAACGTATGTGATATTTCCATAGGAACTACACATGAAAGACAATTATATGTAGATTCTGCACTAAGAAAGTGTATAGATTGCGAGGCAGAAAGATTTGCAGACACATTTTTAATATAATGTGATAATTTTTGAAGGTAGAGTATGATCTAGATGGGACAAAAATACAGCAGACACTAAACTAGCCTGGGAGTTCAGGCTAAGATGAAACTTGATCCAATTTGAAATGATGGTTAGACATTATTTTGACAAACAAATCAGGAAAATATGAATAAGAAATAAGTGAACGTGCTTATTCATATATTCAACAAAATTTATTTATATTCTGCTAGGTTCTATCCTGAGGCTAAGGGTATATCCGTAGACAAAACAAGGAAGAGGAGAACATAGAGTTGTCGTTTGTTTGTAATTTTAGTTCTAAAACCAATCAGAGTATAAACTAAGCCAAAATCAATATTAAAGTGATTAGTAAGTTTGTTCAAATATAAGATAAATAAAGGCATTCTCTTATAGGCTCATTAGGAAGAGAAGGGTTTTTGCAAGTTGGGAAAAGAACTTGTATTTTGCAATCAAATTATGATGGAATCCTTTATACAGGTGTGTACTAATGGCTTTAAGAGGCTGGGGCAAAGACAGAGGAAGTGTGAGGACTACAAAGGAAAACCAGGTGAGCAGTGGTCAGGACAGGGTTCAGTGCTGTAGCTGCCCAGAATCCACACCATTTTCAGGGCCATACCTGATTTCTTTCTGAATCAGGGTCTGAGCAAGAGGGATCATAAATCAAGGTACACTATTTTCCTCTAACCAAGTGGTGACAGTCACTTAATGTTTCTGACAGGGCTTCTAGTCATGAGTTAAGTGATTTAGAAACAAAGAAATGGCTAGAAATCATGGATTCAACTGGGGATGTCTCCAAATTTGTCTTTTGCCACAAAGCCTCCCAGAGCTGCTTTGCTCTCTATCATTTTCTTAAGCTTGGTTCTTTGTCTTCACATCCATCTGGGAATACTTTGATGTGTCTAACTCCTTCCCTGCACTCGTAAGCAAGAATAGCTTCTTTTGTTTGGACCTGCAGAAGTTTCAGCATACAGGAGGAAAAATAGACTTCATGGAATCCCTGTCCAGCCTCGTAAGGTCCCGTCCCTGGAATCCAGTATTTTAAATGTATGCCACAGCTCTTCTTTATCAACAACTGTTTTAGGTCCATGAAATTGACAATCTAGTCATCTCTTGTTGTGTCCTACTATTCACAAATTTTAGGCCACATATTCAAATTATTCCATGATTCTTGATATTTAATGTGGCCCTCCATTTATCTTATATATCCAAAACCTCTTATTTAGGCATAAATAACAGCCCTTTCAAGATATGAATTTGCATTTAATTTTTAAATATGCATACTTTAACTTCTAGTTGTTACTTTTAATAATACTGAAAATAAATGAAGTCATCTTTCTAGGCTCAAATGAGAGCACATCATTTCAGAACCAAAGTCAACAAATAGATCCTCAGGAGAAGAAAATAACTTCTACCTTTCTTAGGATTCAAATATGTTGCAAGTTTGGAAAAGTATAAAAACACCTATGATATGGTTGCACAAGAAAGAAAGTTCTTCACTAAGATTTACCATTTCTCATAATTCATGTCTTCAATCCACTATTTCTTACCACTCACCTGTCAATAAACATACTTGATAATATTCTTTTGCAGTAAATGGGAATAAAAAAAAAAAACAAATTCATGTCCCAAAAGGTAGAGTTGTCTCAACGTGCAAAAGGAAACATTATTCATTATGACAATTTTCAATACTATAGTTGTCTAAAATATTAAGTATTACTATTTTACATACAGAATTAAGAATACGTATTTTTCATGGTCCTTTGCCCTTCTTGAGTTCTCTGCTCTTTAAATGTATAGCTCTGACATCAGAAACAGGGACTGAATGCTAAAAATGAAACTGTTACCTGGTTACAGCCAAAACTACGCTTCTTTAGCATAATGATTATTAAGTCACCATAGGAAATGCCATTACCTAATGAATCCAGCTGCCAGTCCTTACCATGTAATAAACACTTTCATATCAAGTGAGCTATTTCAAACATTTTTAATTTACTGAAAAAGTTTGACTCTCCACAGTCTCCCAAAGCTATTACATGGGAATGAAGTTAATGTCTCAAAATATTTGCCCCTGTGATTTCTTGCTATTTGAGAGGAGGGAGAATACACAATATTACCTAGATACCAAGATAAATTTATTTTTATATATTTCAGAGATTCTGTGTATGCTTAAAAATTCTTTTCTAATGTCTACTAAAGTTAATATTGCTAAGGAATTTTGAATTTTTGGTGCATTTTACAGGATAATAGCATTGAAGAGAGAATTTTGGATAAAAATAAAGACTAGAATAGGTTTGGAGGCAGAAAGTGCCTCAGTTGCAGATGAGATTTATTTGTCTCATACTCTTCTGACTTAGGAGTTATGCAGAGAAACCTCACGAGGAAATTACCACAACTCTGCCATCTGGACTCTCTGGCTCTTCTTTGCCTCACCTCACAAGTCACATTTAGTCATTGTCCAAGCAACAGCTAGCTTGTTTGTAATTCTCAACATGCAGCTACTTGCAAATTTACACTAAATAGTGGGCTTGTGGTTTGGATTACTCAGCCCAGAAAACAGTCAAATTTTCTGTAAGGGTCTCCTCCTATGTGTTCTACAACTATAAAGCTAAACTTGTGTTAGAGTACATGTCTCTCAGTCATTTGCAAGTTAACAAAATTCTAACTCTTCAATATCAAAACAGGGCTGGTATATTATCATGCTTATAACTGTGGTTCTTAACCTAAATAAATAAATAAATGTGATAGGAAAATATATCACAATAGAAAATGTCTATTAACTTCTTTTTTAAAGTTAAGATATCTATGTTGGAATTTATGCTATTCCCAAAATACTTTTGTCACCAAAAGTTGGAGATGCAGCTGAAAGACGGTGGCCTTTATGACTGCTGAGGACAATGGCTTGCTTTAATAAAGAAGCAAGCAAGCAAACTTCCCTAACATACTTTGCTGGAGTTGAATACCCCTTATCATAACAGCAGATCTTGTCAGATATCAGTGAATGAGAAGAAATTGTAACCTTAAATTACTTAGGCTTGTTCTGCTCAAGGTAACTATTCTCTTCACTGGATTTCTCATTTCTACTACTAAGAGTTCTCCGGTGAATTATAAAATGTTTATTCTTTGACATTTCCCCAACTCATAATGAAAGCTGATTGTGAGGCTGAATTATCTTGTGATGCTTTCTTTTTGGGTAACACATACACATAGTGACAGATGAAGAAAGAGACCCCTTCCGCTGGGGTGCCTGAGATCTGGACATGGAAGAGTTGTTGTCAGGACAAGTTGCAGGTGCTGTAGGAGAGCCATCCTTCCGCCTGAAATGTGGCCAGAGCTGAAATGTTCTAGGGGAACTTGCAAAATGGGTTTTGAGTAGCAAAAGTGGTATGAGTTCATAAAGCCCAGTTAATTATCAAGTGTAAATAATATTGAAGGTCTAGATATGGATCTTTACTTTTAATGTTTTTGTATATATATTTTCTCATCCCAATATAATATATACAGAAGAGAAGAATATTTTGATTTCCCTCTAAAAATACTATGACAAGTCTTAGTCACTGTCTCTTACAACTATTTATGAACTGTTTTCTGGAAGGATTTAGGAAAGGATTGTAGCTGTTTAAAGTACACTGACAAATCCTTTACTCAGACCCACACACATAGAAATAAATTGTGCTGACTGGGTTTAGCATAACATGAGCAATGTTGTGTACTGGGGAGTCCATGGAAAAACTGGTTAGATAGTCAAATTTTCATCCATTTCTGCCTTTATGTTATTAGTGCTATTTCTTCATTCCAACATAATATACACATTCCAATATAATATATACATCTATCAAAAAAGGATAATGATAATAACACCAGTCTCATATGGCTGTCACTATTTATAGATGTAAACAATGGTAATAAAGTACTCAATCTAGCATATATAATAAACTCTTAATAAATGTTAACTATCTTAATTGTTACTGTTTTTTATATCAAGCATGGTTTTAAAAATTGACTCCACTGATGATCAAAGGAGTGAAATTAGGTTGACTATTAAAACACTTTTAAGATGTCCCCTCATGTGTAAATTAGAATACCTATATCACAATATTACAAGAATATTGAATAGAAGGAGTTTATGAATACCTAATGAAGTGTATAGTTTGCCATGTCCCCACTGTGATGTTGAGTACATGTGCATCTGTGTGTTTATTTAGTGCATAAAACTTAGCATGAAATAGTTGCTGCATGACGAATATTACCTTTTATCCCTCATAGCACCATTTGTTACAAAAAGTGTCCATTGTAAATTTGAATAACTTTTGTATATTCCAATCACAGCTAGCAAGATATCCAAAAGTCATAAAAGGAATGGAAAAAAAAATGTAAAGGATCATTATGGGACTGATAAATTAAAATTGTCATGATAATGAATTTTAAGGTACCAAGGTAAAATTAGAGCTCTGCATATATCAGAATTTCCAATTCAAGAGTGATAAAGATGTATGAAAGGCAATATTTTTCTCTTTTCCCATATACACAGTATCAGAGTTGCCCACAAGATTGTTGTTGATAACAGTAAGACAGGAGTTCTTTCTTTTCCAAACAAAATCAAGGAATATCGGCAATGCCACTGGGACATCAGTAAACTCATAATGATGAATTTAATTTTATTCAGCACAGGGAAACCATGATTTAATCTTGGGATGACTATTATGCCACAAACACCTCAGTGCTCTGGATTACTTTGGACAACTTCCTAAGCTGTACCTCATGGTGGACACCCTACTAAGTCACTGACAAAACCTATAATTTTGGAAAGAAAATGTCTTCAACCTTCAGGAATGATGAAAATACTTTTTGAGTCTTCATTCTTTGGACTGTTGCAAAGCATGTATGGAATGATGACTTAAAATTGCTTCCTAATGCCCAACAGTATCTATGCCTCCTGGCTGGTGGAAATGTGTGGTGATGAGCGCACAGGTACTTGAGTACATCATAAAACATTTATAAATATTGAGTAATTTTTCCACATCAAGGCCATGGATTGAATTTTTTGAGGTGCCAACT
>NC_043714.1:1984413-2014174 GCF_006229205.1 Suricata suricatta
TGAGTTCAAGTATACGTGTATTAATTATTCAGTACTTTAGTTATGGTTATTAAAGTGACCACACAAGAAAAAATATGTATGAAAAGGAAAGAAAAGTGAATGTGAATAAAAAGGCCAGTGCAACACATCAATGCTAGTGCCCCAAACATTATAGTTCTCATGGAAACTATTTTGTTAAAGAAATTGTGAGGAAACTCAAGTATAAATTTTTTTAAAAGAAGAGAAAAACGGGGGTCCTCTCTTACAACTTTTAGGATTCTATCTCACTCTAAATATAGTGTTAAAACTTCCGTGTCTAACACAGATTGCAAATATCAAACCTATAACCTTTAATAATTGAGATATCTTGTAAATGCCTTTATTATGCAACTACTCCTTTCCTCTTTGTTTAATCTGAACTCATTGGAGAAGCTTTCCTTTTCTTTCAAAACTGAGGCTCTCCAAATCCAGTGCCTAATCTGATTATATTTAAACCAACCCTCCCTGTTCCTGTTTTTCTGCCTTCAGCACTGTTATCACCTAACTGGAAACTGCATGATTTTCAAGTTACCGAGACTCCCCAGGGACTGACAGTAACTGTCACAAGGACCCAGCATCACCGAGATTTAGGCAAAATTATAGAATTCCCCTCGCTCTGAGTCTGGAGTTTAGTGTCATGGTCTGCACTGATAGAAACACCTTTTGCATACACAAAACAAGACAGAATCCGAAAACGCAGAGATAAGCCTTGTCTGCTCTGTTGGGTCACATGGTTCACAAAGCACCCTCTGTCAACAGTCCTTCTCCTAACTGTGAGGCGTTAGTCTGCCGTAAATCTCATTCTCTCCTGCCCCTAAGCCTCCTGTACATGGAAGAGTGCTCCAGTTTCCCAGCTGAAATACAGCTTTTATGTCAGAGCCCTCCTATACAATTTCATATGAAAATTGTATCAACATTTTATCAGCGTCCTTAAGGGTACTGTTCAGAAATAGTCTATGAAAAGAAATTCTCTTTAAATATTTTTCATAGCATTAAATAGTTTCAAAATATTTTAAAGGCTCACTGTCTGAAATTATGAGGTCAGTCCTTTGAGGAATGCTTTTGAGGTCATTACTGTTGTATTATTTCTGTCTTATAACTTCATTCTACATGTTAACACTTGCCTCTATGTTCCACTATTAAAAAAAGTTAATGTTTATTAATCTTTCAGAAAGAGAGAGAGAGAGTAAGCAGGGGAGGGACAGGGAGAGAGAGGCAGACAGCATTTGAAGCAGGCTCCAGGCTCCGGGCTGTCAGCACAGAGCCTGGCAAGAGGCTCCAACCCACATACTGTGAGATCATGACCTGAGCTGAAGTCAGATGCTTAACTGACTGAGCCACCCAGGTGGCCCTGTGTTCCACTATTAACATTAGACTTTGCCCCATACAAACACTTTTTAGAAATATTTTATTTACTTTTTATAAATCTTATTTAATTTACTTACTATGCCTTTTTTTCTCACTGCAGCTAGGAAATTCTGTTCTCATAATTCAAGATGGGAAAACTTGATGCATTAACTTCTCCCTCTCCTATTCTATTAGTAATTCAAACTAACCCATCACAAGGAAACTTTTATCTACTAGTTGCCATGGGAAGAAAACTTGTGGTGAAGTGTTCTTCATCTCTTTTTGCTATATATAGTTTATTGTCAAGTTGGTTTCCATAAAGCACCCAGTGCTCTTCCCCACAAGTGCCCTCCTCCATGACCATAACCCTCTCTTCATCTCTTAAAGTGGTGTAAATTTAGTTTTTTAAATGAGTTAGTCTTGATTATCAATGCTTTGAACTGTCCCCATAAAAATTGACCTCAAAGATTGTGGACTGCAATAATATAGACCTTATTTATTTTTAGAAGGTAGTGATATTATTTTATTAAAACTTTTCCTGTAATAGATAATATCAAGGAGGTTGTCAATGGCTAAGGTGACGTAATTATGTCACAAGCCACCAATTATACCTTTAAAATGGAAAGGTATTATACTTTTAAAAATTCCACTTTATATACTGTGCCTTTACATTCTGACCAAAATTCTTTAGCAATGCCCAATATCATCTTCTAAACTGATTAAAGTTTCCTGAACATGGAGGTGTGTATATGTGTGAGTGTATGCTCATATATGTTTAATTCTGCATTATGTAGTGAAATGTGTTCACTTTCATTTTAGATTCATGATAGATTTTGTACTGCATTAACTATGCTATTAAAAGTATGTAGGATTCCCAGGCTCACACTACCTGACCGTAAAACCAGTAAGCTGTAAGTCTTGGCCTAATGAACCTCATTTTTTCCTGATCCATAATAAAACAGTTATTTTTGTTTCCTGTAAAAGACTCAAAAGGATACCATGAATAATCTATGTGTATACATTTCTCTATTAACTAGTTATCTTAAAGAGTTAAGTAAAGGAAGCCAAAGAGTAGATATTAAATAAGTTGAAATTGCTAATTGTAAATGTTATATTAATGCAAAGATCAAAGAAATTTCTCTATATATCTGATAATTCTTTACGTTTAAGTCAAATGTCTTTATCTTCCTGCTGTTTTTATAACTGAGAATAAAATTTCTGGATACTATAGCAACAAACTAGATACTCTCCCCTCCATCTCTAGAATAGAATATTTTTCCAGACAATATCAATTTGTTTCTTTGACAAATTTTGCCTTATGTCAAAAATATAATATAAATTTCAATTTTATTAGTTCTGCTATTCTGTGAAAGTTTGAAGTTGGTTAATATTAGGATAATTTTTAAAAGAGCTGTCTACTAAAGAAAAATGGCAATGACAGACACTCTTTTTTTATAACAAATTATGTTTTTTATTTATTTTTGAGAGAGAGATCCCAAGTGGGAGAAGGGCAAAGACAGAGAGACACACACAGAAGTGGATGGAGGCTCCAGGTTCTGAGCTGTCAGCCCAGAACCCATTGCGGGGCTCGAACCCATGAGCCGTGAGATCATGACCTGAGCCAGGGTCTACCCCTTAACTGACTGAGCCACCCAGGCGCCCCAAAGATGCTCTTTTTTTTTTTAAATAATAGATTTCTTATAAAGACAGATTTCTCAATATGATAGTTTATTTCATGAATGGAGAATTAAGATTGTGGTAAATAAATTTTTAGGTAAATACTATATGAAAAGAGCTGTTAATATACTGGAAAACCAAACTGACATAAAATGATATTGATAGAGGCGCCTGGGTGGCTCAGTCTGTTGAGCGTCCAGCTTCAGCCCAGGTCATGATCTCCTGGCTCCTGGGTTCGAGTCCCGTGTCGGGCTCTGCGGTGACAGCTCAGAGCCTGGAGCCTGCTTCGGATTCTGTGTCTTTCTCTGTCTCTGACCCTCCCCTGCTGATGCTCTCCTATCAAACATAATAAATAAAACATTAAAAAATGATACTGATGAAATGGGGAAAACCTAGTTCTCTAAGACACGATGAAATTTAGGAAGGTGAATATGATGTGGCTAGCCAGTACTCTCTACATACACTGGAGACTGCTGTTTCAGGTTTTAATGCCATGATATCCCGGACCTGTGAGCTAAGTAAAAAACAGTATTTCACTGCTCTTAGAGGGCATAAAAGCCAATACCACATTATGTCCTGAGGAAGTGAATAAGTCATACACAACATTAAGATGTGTTAAAATTGAATGACAGTAAGATTTAAAAATGTGAAAAGACGATTTATCAGAAATAAATGATTTTAAATAAACTACCTTGTGGGAGCAAAAGGAGAAACTTCTTTACTGTTGGTATGATAAAATAGAAGACAAATTACACAGAAGTTCATAAAATATCCACCCTAGGAAGTCAGAAAAACAGACAGCTGTTATGGATGTTGAAGTGTTCTGTAGCCCTTAAGCAGGGAAGCCGGAACAGAAACACTGAAGTCTCCCCCACAAAAATGATATTAGAACTTGGATATGAAATATATATTGCAGGGTCCATACACGAATTGATAATCACAAAACACATTAAACTTCTTGCATTTGCTGTGTATCCAAGGAAATACTTTAAGTTCATAACAATTTCTTTTTTTTTTTTAATGTTTATCTTTGCGAGAGAGGGAGAGAGAACAGAGAAGGGGCAGAGAGAGATGCAGACACCGAATCTGAAGCAGGCTCCAGGCTCTGAGCTTTCAGCACAGAGCCTGACATGGGGCTCGAACACACGAATCATGAGATCATGACCTGAGCCAAAGTTGGACACTCAACAGACTGAGCCATCTAGATGCCCAGAGTTCATAACAATTTCTAAGCACATCATTGCTTTCTTCTTTTTAAAGTTATTTTTATTGTATTTGCAAACCATATAGTTGTCATCTTTCCATTACACCATTCCTTCATATACTCAGCAACAAATATGGCCCAGAGACTGGCAGGTGCTAAGGTTAAAGGAGTTACAAAGGCAGACAGGTTTCTGGATGGATCTGACAGTTGACTGGGGAACAAGGATTCATAAGTATTAATTTAATGATTGTTAACAATATTGGCTGAAAAACAAAAAGTAAAATTGTCTTGGTATCCGTGGGAGTGGTATACTGATTGGAGACATGTTTTAACATTATAACTCATATACAATATAGAGAACAGTGTCCCAGAGAGATCTGGGCATGACATTTCAGGAATGCAACTTTATGAATTTTTAAAAACTCTTTGCAAAATAGTCTTCCCCAAATCCCAGTTCATTTTTAAAATCAATTGTCCTTGTAAATATATTCTGGAGGATTAAGTCCTTTTTTATTTTGTAATGCCTTTCTTTTTCCCTAATATCTTTTCTTGCTTTGAAGTCTATTGTATCTGATAGTAATATACCTCCTCCTGTTTTTTTTTTCAATTAATATTAGCATGGTATATTTTCCTCCATCTATTGAATTTTAATCTATGTGTGTCTTTACATTATAGTGCAGTTTTGCAAGCAGCACATAGCTGAGTCATGTATTTTGATCCACTCAGACAATTTGTCTCTTAACTGGCACCTTTAGACTGACTGATATTGAAAATGGGGTTTACAGTCATAGGGCTAACAGGAGAACAGGAGAAACCTAATGGAGCACCAGAGGGAAGGGAAGAGGAAAAGAGAGTTGGGGAGAGAGAGGGATGCAAAACTTGAGAGACTATTGAATACTGAAAATGAACTGAGGGTTGAAGGGGGAGAGGGAGAGGGGAAAAGAGGTGGTGGTGATGGAGGAGGGCACTTGTGGGGAAGAGCACTGGGTGTTGTATGGAAACCAATTTGACAATAAACTACTTTAAAAAAAAAGAAAACGATCATTGATATACTTGGATTAATGTTTACCATATTATAGTTACAGTTAAGTGTTCTAATTTTTGCCCTTATTCATTGTTTTCATTTTTGTCTTCCACTCTTTTTCTACCTTTTATGAGTTTATTTGAATATTTTACATGATTTTATTTTCTCTTCTTCTTAGCCTATCAGTAGAGATTGTCCTAAGTTTGCAATATACATTTACAACTAATATAAATCACTTTCAAATAACATTCACTTCATGGGTGGCATGAGTGCCTTTAACAAAACAATCCTGACTCCTTCCTTCTGTTTCTTAAATTATTATATCATTGCTGTTGTAATTTCACCTGTGTAGAAGCATTCATATGTATAAACACGCATAAGTATATACACATATATGATATATGCACAACCATGCAATTTGAATATATTGCTCATAGTATTTTAGGCAAACTCTAATGTTAGATCAAATAAAAATTAGAGAAATGGGGCTCCTGGGTGTCTCAGTCAGTTAAGCCTCTGACTTTGGCTCACATCATGATCTCACGTTCATGGGTTTGAGCCCCACATAGGGCTCTGTGCTGACAGCTCAGAGCCTGGAGCCTGCTTCGGATTTTGTGTCTCCCTCCCTCTCTGCCCCTCGCCTCTGTATCTCTCTGTCTCAAAAATAAATAAAACATTAAAAAAATAAGAGAAATAAGAGATTTTATTTTACTTTGCCTTATTCTTTCTTCGATGGTCTTCTTTCTTTTAATTTCTGACGTATGTTATTTTTCTTCTCTCTGAAGAACTCCTTTTAACATTTCTGGCAAGACAGATCTACTGCCAACAAACTTCCTCAATTTTTGTTTGTCTGAAAAAGCATTCCACCTTCATTAATGAAGGGTATTTCACTGGGTCTAGAATTCCAGGTGAGGGGTCTTTTCCACTTAACACAGTAAATATTTCACTCCACTCTCTTCTAGCTTGAGTGGTTTCTGACAAGAAATAGCAGGTCATTCTTATCTGTACTCTGCAGTAGTTAAGGCATTTTTTACCCTGTGGCTTCCTTAGGATTCTTTTCTTTACCTTTTATTTTCTATATTTTTAAAATGATATAATTTGGTGTGATTTCTATCTCTTTGTTTTTGTTTTGTTTTGTTTTTGACATTTAGCTTGCTCGGTGTTCTCTGACATTTCTGTACCTGTGGTTTGGTGTTTGTCAATAATTTGAGGAAATTCTTAGTCATTATTACTTCTTTCTTCCATTTCTTTTTCTGTTTTTCTTTTGGCATTCCCATAATGCATGTGGTTCCACGTTTTGTATCTGTCGCACAGTCCTTGGATATTCTGTTCTGTTTTATTCAGTGTTCATTCTTTTTAATTTGTGTTTTGGAAGTTTCTATTGGGATATCCTCAAGCTCAAAAGTTCTTTGCTCAACTATATCCAGAGTTTATTAATAAGTTCATCAAAGGCATCTTTCATTTCTGTAACACTGTTCTGATTTCTCACATTTCTTTGTGGCTGTTTCTTAGGATTTTCATGTCTCTGCCTACATTGCGCATGTGTTGTTGCATGCTGTCTACTTTACTAGTTAGAGCCCTTCACATACTAATCATAGTTGTTATAATTCCCTGCCTTTTGATTTCGACATTCCTGCCATTTCTCACACTCTTACATGCTCCATCTCTTCAAATTGTGCTTTTTTGTCTCTTGGTATGCCTTGGAATTTTTCTTCATAGCCAGATACAATGCACTGGGTGAGAGGAAGTGTTGTAAAAAGGTTTTCAGTAATGGAATAGTGAGTGCAGGAAGAGGAAATGTTCCATAGCCTCATGATTATTTGCCGATTAGTGCGTTATTGCCGCATGAACTCCACATACATTTCTTGTTTTCCTGCTTCACTTGGCTAGAGTGGGCTGGGGTTGAATCTTTCCCTTCCCAGGTCAGTTAGGCTCTGAAAATACTCCGACAGACTAGGTTCTGGTGAACTAGATTGAACTGTGGGCAATTCTTTTTAAGAGGAACAGAGTGATATGCTGTATTTCAAAATGGTTCCCTTTCTTTTCTACCTGCTGGAAGCATGAGAGAATGTTTCTCCCGTGTTTACTGTGCAGATCTGTTTGAGCTCCTGGCATAAACCGCACAACATTGGACAGGTTTCATAGCGCTGGAGTGTCTAACTCTCCCCTTGCCCCTCCCTCAGCCTCCAACAAGTGGTCCATGGCCGTCTGGATTTTCTCACAGTGGCCCTTGTTCTTACAGTGCTTTCTGCTTGTGAGTCTCTGCTCCGTAAGCCTTGACTCTGTACGCACCTGTTCTTTCCAGTGTTGAGGGCAGCTCTTTGCCTTGTGTCCCCCCTTTCCTACAGATCCAAGAAGAGCTGTGTATTTTTCATTCTATTCAGCTTTTCACGTGTTGTTAGGATGGAGTGGTGACTTCCAAGTTCTTTACACATGGAATTGAAAACTCCTTCATTTATTTTTTTCATCCTAAAAGTGTTACTTGTTTTATACAATTTTATTCTGTGGATACAGAACATTAACTTTTCCTTTCTCAATTTAAAATCATATTGTAGCTAACATTTAACCTTACACTTGATGACCAAAACCATTTCCTCGGGTGCTCAGAGGTGCTATCAATATTTATGTTGCTTGGGTCTCAGGCTGCTCCTGTTACAGTGTTCATTTGTAATTCTATTACTTCATCTTATACTTGAATTTAAATAAACCAAGGCCTCTACTAAAAGTACGCTGTTGTAGCCAAGAATTATACACCCCAGTGATTTCTTCTCAGCCTAGTTTTCAATATTAAATCCTTTCAGTCCTTCCTTAGCAATACATTATTATTTCAGAAATGTTATTATTTCAGGAATGCAGTATTTCTGTCTGCTCATCTTTAAAAAGGAATTCAAATGTCACATTTTATATGTTCCTAAACCAGGCTATATCTGTTGCAAACAATACCATTGCTTCATTTCATAAAACTGTGATGAACATTTCCCATGTTTTTCGTCTTATAGGGGTATTAATATTTTTAACATACATGTTTCTTTCCTTATGTTTTCTTCACATGCTAATTCACTGGGATCTAATATGATCCTCTAACATGTATTGTCAAAAAACTGATTTTATTCCCAGTATTTGAGCCTTTATGGAAAATAGATTAAGAGACACACTGACAAATGTAAGGAAGACAGTTTCCCTTTACCCACTACCCTCCCCAAGCCTGGGCAGCTGAGTGCATTTCCTCCTCCCCATGTGAGAAGGAAGGAGAAGCAAGCAGCTGACTTCACCGCGGCATGAGCACCAGGCCCACACCAACCCCAAGCTGGCCTTCAGACCAAACCTCCAGGCCGCTCTGGGGAGCCTGGCGCCCAGCCTGCCTCACCCCCACTGTATCCGGCTCCAGGAAGACTGCCTCATGTCCAGGCTCTTGGTTTGTTCGCATGTCTTTGTTTTCAGGTGAATATAATTTAAGACTTTGTTCTTTTCCACATGACTCTAAATCCTCTTTCTTTCTTTCTTTAAGTTTTCTTTCTTTCTTACTTTCTTTCTTTCCTTCTTTTTTTTTTTTTTTTTAGGTTATCGGT
The DNA here is from genome assembly GCF_006229205.1 of Suricata suricatta. Taxonomy (NCBI): domain Eukaryota; kingdom Metazoa; phylum Chordata; class Mammalia; order Carnivora; family Herpestidae; genus Suricata; species Suricata suricatta. The sequence continues at coordinate 1,993,253 of NC_043714.1, forward strand.
ATTGTAGAAAGGAAAAGAAAGCATTAGTGCTAAGTAAGTAAGTCATAGCTATTCTTTGCTTCCTGAAGTTTACACCAATGTGCTCATGCACACACACACATGCACACACACAGTCTTCTGTAAACATAGTGGGTAAGAGTGAAAGCTCCAGGAAGACTTTAAGCATAAGGACATAGTAAGGTCCTTACCCGTCCTCCCCACACAAGCACACTGAATTCCCAATACATAAGGAGTGATTCCTTCCGGAAGAAATCCAGAAGCTAGCTGAGCAATCCCTGCACATTGTGTAAATGAAAAGGCACTGACATGGAAACGGGTGCTGATTTTGATCCTCTCTAGACACCAGGGACGTCGATGGACTCTTCCCTCTCCCCTCTTTCTAGGCCCCTCATGTTGCCGTGTCTCCTTGCTCATGTGGCTGCTGCACAAGGGATAGGTTCCCAGAGCGCCTGGCTCTGAGATTATTTGGGTTTGACACCAAAGCAAAGGCAACAAGCAAAAATAAACATCTGGGACTAAAACAAACTAAAAGGCCACTGCACAGCCGAGGCAATCATCCTCACAGTGACGGGGCAATCTACCAAATGGAGAAAATAGTTCCATATCTCGTATCTGATAAGGAGTTAATATCCAAAATATAAAAATAAGTCCTATAACTCAACAGCAAAACAAACAACACGATTAAAAATGAGAAGAGGGGCGGAATAGACATTTTTTCTAAGAAGACATAAAATGGAAACGAAACTTATCATTACTAATCATCAGAGAAATGCAAATAAAAACCACAAGGAGACATCATCTTACACCTTGTAAAATGGCTGTCATTAAAAAAACAATAAATAGGTGTTGGCAGGGACAGGAGAAAAGAGGACTGCTTGTGCACTGTTTGTAGGACTACGAATTGGTGCAACCACTGTTGCTTTCTGCAACTCCTTCAGGCCAAGGAGTGACACTTAAGACAGAGCCAAAGAATGACAGATAAGAAAGACGCAACAAATACTCAGACACACAAGATACTTGAGCAGAATCCGCTACCCAGTCAAACTGGGCTCCTCTTTTATTCTCTCAGTAAATGTTTAGTCAGCAGTGAATGTTTTACCAGAACACTAGACACAGATAGAGGAAGGACAGAGCAGAAACAGTGTGCAACTGTGTGTGGGTATCTCCCCGGTGCCGTGGTCTCCTGACCCACTTGGCTGATGACCAGGAAGGCTCTGTCCTGCACGTCTTTCTGGGACCTCGTCAAGTCCCGTCCTGTGTTCCCAGAGTACTGAGAAGGGAAGTCTGATAAGGGCAGTTCGCGCACAAGGTCCCATCAAACTACAATGAAAACCAGTATGGACGTTCCTCAAGAAATTAAAAATAAGCACCATATGATCCAACAATTTCACTGCTGGTATTTATCCAAAGAAAATGAAAACAGTCTTGAAGAGCTGTCTGCACCCTCCTGTTTGTTGCACCGTTATCTGTAATAGCCAAGATATGGGAACAACCTATGTGTCCATCGGCAGATAAATGCATGACAAAGAGGTAGCTAGGGGGCGCCTGGGTGGCTCCGTCAGATAAGCCTCTGACCGGCTCAGGTCACGATCCTGTGGTTCACAAGTTCAAGTCCTGCATCAGGCTCTGTGCTGACAGCTCAGAGCCTGGAGCCTGCTTCTGATTCTGTGTCTTCCTTTCTCTCTGACCCTCCCCTGCTCATACTATCTCTCTAGGTCTCTCAAAAAAAAAAAAAAAAAAAAAAAAAGCCAAACTCATAGGAACAGAGAGTAGAATGGTATTTACCAGGGTTTGGGGATAGAGGGAAATCATAGTTGGTTCAGAGTGCAAACTTACAAAATGGATACGTGGTGGGTACCTAAATGCACAACATTGTAATTACTGTTAACAATACTGCACTATATACTTGAAAATTACTAAGAGATTAGATCTTAAATATTTTCACCACAAAGAAATGGTAATTATGACATAATGAACATATTAGCTAATGCTACGGTGATAATATTTGGTAATACATGATTTTATCAAATCAACACTTTGTAAACTTTAAAGAGTGTTGTATATCAATTATATCTCACTGAAGCTGAAAAATATTTTTTAATTTAAATAAGAGAAATTTTTGTATAATGAAATTTTTGTAACCAGAAATATGTTTTAAAAGCAAAAGCAAATATTAAAAATAAAGAATAAGGGGCGCTTGGGTGGCTCAGTTGGTTAAGCATCCGGCTTCGGCTCAGGTCATGATCTCAGGGCTCATGGGTTCGAGTCCCTCGTTGGGCTCTGTGCAGACAGCTCTGACCTGGAGCCTGCTTCCGATTCTGTGTCTCCCTCACTTTCTGCCCCTCCTCTGCTCTCTCTCTCTCTCTCTTTCTCAGAAATAAACATTAAAAAATAAAATAAAAAATAAAATAAAAATGAGAGAAAAGAAGGAAGGAAAGGGGAGGAAAGAAGAGAGGAAAGAAGGAGGAAGGAAGGAAGGAAGGAAGGAAGGAAGGAAGGAAGGAAGGAAGGAGGGAGGAAAGGAGGAAGCAGGGAGTACAAGCTTTGAGCCAGACTGCCTGGGCACAGCTGTGTACTATTGTTAAAGTTGTAATTATCTCTGCCTCCACTGACTCACCAAGAATTGTGATCATTAATAGTTCCCAACTCAGAGTGTTAATTAGATTAATAAATGTAAACTGTTTAGGGTAACTCTTGGCAAACCGTAGGAGTATACCAAATTCTCACGTTTCTTATTACTATCATCAGCCAAGCCTTCCCTGGGATCTCTGAAGCTAAGGTATGTCCTCATTTGACAGAGACCCATCCACCCAGCAGAGCTGTGGTCTGAGTGTCGCGAGGCATCAGATCAAGCTGCATGCGGCTTCTTAGTGCCGCTCACCCTCCCAACTCCTTTCCAACACCGTTCTTCCAGGAACAGTGCATCCAAGATGGTAGATTTTACCCTTCATGGGGAAAAAGGCAGTCATTTAAAAGAAATCACATTTGGGGGATAAAAATTATGCAAAACACTGTCGTGTACAACTAATTTAAAACTCATCAGAACACTGTGAGATCGGCATTATTTCCCTTTCACAAATGAAAAAAAATGGCAGAGGTAGTGGAACCAGTACTGATCCCCCTCACCCCCACCTCAGGCCAGGTAGCTAGCAAATGTCGACACTCGACTGTCGGGTCCCAAAGTCTCCTCTCCTTCCAGTATGCCATGATATTGATATCTCTATGTAAATATGCAGAGAAATAGTCTCTTCTTATATCTCACAATGGGTAATGTCTTTATTTGAGTGTATATTTCACTTTATTATTTTTTAATTTTTATTATTGAAGTATGGTTCACATACAATGCTATGTTAGGGAATGCCTTTTTGGATCGTTGTATGTGCCAAGTAAATATTTGTTACACAAAATGAAAACATCCAGTAAAACATAAAAGCAGTGAAATAAAGAAATTTTCTTCTGACTTGTGTCATTTTTATAAATAGGAAAAATTTCAATATGAGGAAGGCTGCATAGTTATGGTTATAGAGTTTTAATGTTCTAACTGCTATATATTTTAAAAGAATTGTAAACTATTCAAGTTGTTAGTAATAAATAAACTGATATAGATAAATATAAATATATGTATACTTTGAGTTCAATTATTTGCAGTAAAACTACTTATAGAAATAATAGCTTATATATATTATATCTTATATTTTCCAGAATTTTCTTAGATTTCCAGAAGATGTTACATCTTTCCAAAACATGAATATAGAATTTTATGAACTTCTTATTATAACCCCAAATTTCCTGATATATAAAATTTAGATAGTCTGGCACTTAGAAAACCAAAGCTCTTTTGATTTCAAAAGGATGAGATGAATATACACAATGAGAATATGATTTATAATGTTATACTTCATATAAAAATACCAGACAGAAAATAAGTCCTTAGATGTCATATGTTGAGTACTTTCTTTCCTCCTGTTTCCAAACAATCTTCTCCCCCCAAAATGGAATATTTTGAACCACATAGGCATGCATCAAAATAGCTTCCCTAGAGCAAAGTTTGAGATAGCAAGTGCATCTATATCATTGATTTCTTAAATTTAGGAAGATTATAAATTTCTAAAATATTATACTCTGTATTTATATATGTTTCTTGATTTAGCCTGGTACTCTAAGTTGTATCCCTGGTCAGGATAAGACATGTTGGAGGACCTAAGCTTTCATGTAAGGGGGAGGTAATATAACCTGAGATAATGGAATTATATTATTCTCCCAAGAATTGGAAGGTACACCATGGAGATGGAAAAAAAAGAGCAAAATTATGTCTAGTTTCAATTTTCACATTTTCAATATGTTATCTAAAAATATGCAAAAAAGAATCATATATTTGCACATATTCTTTAAATGACTATTTGCCTATAAATAATAATGATAATAATAATAATATGTTTTGATAGTACAAGAAAAACTTTCAAATGCACAGGAACATGAGATCAATTATAATTTCTTTTATTGAAGTAGAAAGACTTTTTTCACATGAACACTTATTATTTATTAGAAAGATTTTTTTTAAAGAGACTACGGCTTCATTAATTTGCTTGAATAGGTTCAGAGATATCGGGCTCTCTATCTTACAATTTCATTATCGTGGGCAGGTTGCCTTTCATTCTCCAGTTTATTGCTCCCTTGTATGAAGTTGTCTGTTAAAGTTTCAGGCATCATTTCTTTATACCATTGTTGTCAAAACCAGGTGACAAACAAGTTAAAAAGAGACAGTGATACTTTTTACATGTGTCCCTCCTTTAATCCAGAGGAAGGGTGGTGGGGGGACAACTCCCTAGGAAGCTCTAGACTTGTTTATGGACCAAAGTTGGGTCCTGTAGTTAGTTGTTTTATAGCTGCCTTGGAAACTCCGAATTCAGCTTGTTTATTTGTTTTGATGGAAGGCAGTTAAGGAAGCAGGATTATGTGATGGCTCTTGAGTGACTATTGTTATAGAAGTTCTGTTCTATGACAAAAGATGAGGAGGACGAAATGAGGGACAACTGGGAAAAAGTAACTAAAAAAGAAAGATAAAGGATATTTAATTATCCGGAAGGGAGATATATTTTATAATTAAAAATTTACAAGTATTTCTTATGCAAATACTACAACCATTGTGTTTCATTCATTTTATAGTTAGGATCTGAGAAATATAAAAAAAAAAAACAATGGTGGGTGAACTCCAAGATTCCATATTCATAGTTGTATGGGCTATTAAAATTTACTTAAACTAGAGAAACGTAAGGGATGGAATTGGCTTGAAGGTTGAATAGGACATGGCCATTTGTAAGTTCTTCACTTTAGCCTCCTTTGAGGCTTCGTTTTGAAACAACTACTCTGGTTCTGAGTCATCTAATAGTAAAGACTGCCTTTAAGGGTAGGGATTCAAGCCCTAAGAGCTTTAGTCTTTTACCATTATGTCTTGTACTGCTCCTGGATACACATTAATCTATTCTTTTCTCAATTTAATAATACCCGTTCTGTTTCACAAATCATTAAGGCTACTTTTTCCTTTCCCAAAGCTAGAATTAGCTGGAATCTAAAATCAAGGTAGAATATAAATCTGGGATTAAAACCCAAATCTAGAGGCTGGAATCCAAATATAAAATTGAAATCTGAATCTAGGCTGAAAATTCTAGCTTAGGTTTACACATTATCTCAGTCACAAGATCACTAGACACTCACTAGACAATAGTTTTACCAGCTGCTTTCCCAACACCTAAAAATTATGTCCAACTCATAACCAGGTGAGGGAATCCTTATTGTCATTCATGACATTTCAGCTCAATAAATTCTAAATTTTAGTGTCAATCTTGTAACCACAATTGCTACTATCAATTCTGTAAGACAATTCTATTTCAGATGCAAATGAGAGAAATTCATCTTCAAACTAGCTCACAGAACAAAAGTGGGAGGAGGAATTTATTAAATCACTAAATCAGGACGTTCAAGTTGTGAATTTTCATGAAGAGATGGATTCAGGGGTGATAAAGCCAAGAATCTGTCAAACTAATCACAAAATCTAGCATTATGGAATCATTTGGTTGGCCAGGATTGGATCAGATGTCTATCCCTGAGATAATGTAGAAATTAGATTATTTTCATATAAAGTCAATGGAAATAGTTCTCAATAGTAAATATGTATTCTCCTATCAAAAGAATGGAAAAGTAGGAAGAATTGATGATGATAGCTGTTTTATTTATCACACTTAAAAAGTTAAGATAGAGTAAGATATATACATTCTCAAAACTGTAATATATAAAAAATGCTGCAATGACATCAATACTGTGTTGGGTTTTCCTTTGATTATTGGTCATTTTACTATCCTGAGACCCATTGGCAAAGGCACAAAGCAACGGTGTTCCTAAAAAATAGTTCCTGTCAGTTGGTGATGGTTGTTTAAATTAACAGATTAAAAGGATATTTCATAGAGATAGACCAGTCCATGCCACAGAGAGCTATAGACTTCACTTAAGGATATTGAATTCTATAGGCAATAAAGTGAAAGATCATCCATGAAACTACATATAAATGATAGAGCTTTCTGTGTGTCGGGATGTGCATGTGAAATGCTTATGCATCAGAGACTACAGCAATGTATCTCTGAACAATCCTTTTTCCATGTTAATTTCAAAATCAGAAATAGAAAATGTTATATGGAAATCCATGCCATTAATTTAAAGTCATCCTAAATTATAAGAACAAATATTGTACATATTATCTAGCGGGAAATTGATTTTTTAAAAATCCTTCTAATCTAAGGTAAATCCTTCCGTAGTTCAGACATAACACTTTTACCTAATCACTCTGAAATCTTTTCAATGTCATATTCAAGATAATTGAAATCTTTTTTTAAAAGCTCTCTTTTTTCCCATAGTAAATGTGCTATCTTCCTACTCAAGATGGTTTATGATATACACATTTTTAGCACTTTTCTCTTTCAAAGTTCTATTGGAATAAATGACTGCATATAAAAATAAAAGTTAATTTATTTCACCATTTTAAAACTAGACGTGTTACCAGCAGATCTGAGCAGTGAGGAATTAATGGGCCCAATAAAGCAGGTGAAAAAGAAAGGACATAAAAATAAGTTCACATTTAAGCAAAGTCTGGAAATAATACCAAGACATGAAGCAGCAGAGAGCATGAGGGGAAAGCCAGTTCTGCACTGTTGGCCAGGTAGCAGATGAAGGGAAAAACTGAAAAGTTTGTCAAGTCCTGTGGCAGGCATACGGATGAAGAGTTTACCCTGGATTATCCATATGGGCCCCCTATAATTGTGTGTCCTTCTAGGGGAAGAAGAAAGCCAGGTGAGCTAGAGGAGAGTGATGACAAAAGCATAGGCTGTAGTGATGTGGTCATAAATTCAGGTAGCCTCCAGAAACTAGGAAGGGCAAAGAATATATTTTCCCTCAGCCTGCAAAAGGAATTTAGTTCTGCCAACACCTCAATTTTAACTTCATAAAATCTATTTCAGACTTCTGACCTCCAGAACGATAAAATAGTAGAAGATAATATATTAGTGTTGCTTTAAGCCACTTAACTTATAGTATTTTTTATAGCAGCAATAAGAAACTAATACAAATCTCAAAAAAAAAAAGGAATTTTCAATTTTTGGATTTGAGCAACAAAAAACATGCTAGATGAAGTTCTAATCAATGTTTTAGTTTTGTTTTTCTTTGTTAGCTAAGAGAAGCAGGATAGTTCTCTTATTCTGAGGGGCATGTCTGAGACAACACCCCATTGATGACACTCTGAGTTTGCTGAACATCCATCCTCCCACCAGAGACATGACGGCCCTGCCGATACTACAAGAAAACTAAACTTTATCAGAGTTCTTCTTGTAAAAGACCTAGATTGAATATGGAATATAGAGTCTAGGCCTGACCAATGTCTCTAGAAAAAACCCAACATTTAAGAAAAGCATCAAATCCAATGACTATTTAATTTCAAAGAAAATTGAATTAACAAAAGAGATAATTGAAAACAAAATACAGTTTTTCCTCAAATCTAATTAGGTTCATTACATGTGACGATTTTTGTGTTTCTACGTCCTTTTTTTTTCTGGAATTGTCTTCTATCATATCTTCGTATAGCATTCTCTCTCATTTCATCTGAATTTCAAATTCTACTATCTTTTTTATACTTTTTAAAAATGTTTTGTTTGTTTTTTTTAGAGAGAGAGACAGAGTACAAGCAGGGAGGGGGCAGAGAGAGAGGGAGATACAGAATCCAAAGCAGGCTTCAAGCTCTGAGCTGGCAGCACAAAGCCCAGCATGGGGCTCAAACTCACACACCACAAGATCTTGACCTAAGCCAAAGTGGGACACTTAACCAACTGAATCACCCAGGCCCCCCCTCAAATTTTACTTCCTAAATACACCAACTTAGGGGCGCCTGGGTGGCTTAGTTGCTTAAGTGTACAACTTCGGCTCAGGTCAGATCTCACTTTTGTGGGTTCGAGCCCCGCGTCAGGCTCTGTGCTGACAGCTAGCTCAGAGCCTGGAGCCTGCTTCCGGTTCTGTGTCTCCTTCTCTCTCTGATCCTCCCCCTCTCATGCTCTGTCTGTCTCTGTATCAAAAATAAATAAAACATTAAAAAATTTTTTTTCTAAATACACCAAGTTAAAAAAATCTTTGTTTAAATTTTCCCTCTTGCTTCTTTTATTTTTCTTTTTAAAACTTATCACTCAACAAACTAGGAATAGAGAGGAGTCTCTCCACTTGACAAAAGGACATGTACTTCTAGCCTACAGCACACTGACGGGTTATAGAAGTACATCACACTTATTGGTGAAAAACAAGATAGTTTCTCTCTAAGATAGGAAACAGGTCAAGGGTGTACCTTCTTACCACTCCTATTCAACATTATACTATAACTCCTAGATAACTCAGTAAGACAAGGAAAAGAAATAATAGGTTCAGAGATTGTAAAGTAAGATCTAAAACTGTCTCCGTTCACATATTATTGCCTATGTAGAAAATCTGAAGACTTAAAAAAAAAACTCTTGAAACTAATAAGCAATTATAGCAAGATTGCCAGATTCAAGGTTAATATACAAATCAATCAATCAATTTCATGTACACCAGCCAAGAACAATTGGAATTTAAAACTAAATATGTGCACATAACTTATATTAGTACCCCAAAAATGCTGACATGTAAATCTAACAAAACGTGTCCAATATTCATATGATGAAACTAAGGATTCTGATGAAAGAAATCCAGGATGATCTAAATAAACAGAAAGATATTCTACTTCATAAATAGGAGCTCTTGATATTTTAAGGATAGCAGTTATTCCCAACCTAATCTAAAGACTCAGTGCAATCCTTATTAAAATCCCAGAAAGTTACTTTGTGGATATCAAGAAATGGATTCTAAAATTTACATGGAAAACAAAGTGCCCAGAATAACCAAGGTGATAATTTCAATAGAATTGCAGCCACCACTTCACAGTTGTTCAATATTTGTTAAGTATCTCATTATACCTTTGGTGAAGAGAAATTACTATATGAAACCAATTAGTTTATAGTTTATATGTTTTGAGTCTAAGTTGAAAAAATGAAACAAATATTTTGAATCCTAGGTTTGGGTGATATCACTCCTATTATACCCTGATTCCTTTTCAAACTGGGGTCTTAATCATAAGGGCAAATTGCGTGAGCCTTATTACATGGAACAGAGAAACATCAAAACTGCAAAGGATGGTATGAGAATTGAAGACAAGAGATAAACTGTTAACTGGCTTGTAATCTCGTAACTTGGAAATTTTCTACTTTTCTAGGGGAATCAACAAATTTTTCTGATTTTTCATTTTGTTGTAATTTAAACTTATTTAGTGCTTCTCCTACACATTGCCCACGTCCTGTTATATCTTCTCAGTAATACATAGAAATAACTTCATAATTTTATAATTTGCTATATTATTTGGAAATACATATTTCTTTCAAAGCCCTTTGTATTCCACATGAGCATTTTCATAAATCAGATACAACTATAACTACCTAATTGCTGATCATTATCTTGTATTCATAATTTGTTCAGCTAACTCTGCTTCTCCATGACAATATTTTGTTTTATTATATCACTGGATCAGCGAGCCTTAACACAGCGGCTCGGATAACATCAACTAACAGCTATGTCTGCATTGAGAAAGATCTGTTGCCTACAAGATATACACAAGAGTATAATATACCACAACATATTTTTGTTTGAATTTAAAAATATTATAGAAATTTGAATAAACAGGAGTTGATGGTAACATTTTAGTTTATATATTTGGAGTTTTAGTGTAGTGTTTCCTAGTGATAATTGAAATAATCAAGCCAACTAAAATTAGGAATTCGTGACAGAGAAAGAAGATATTTTAAGGAAAAGCAGTGACAATAATCAGTGTAACTAATATATACTGAAAATTACTTTGGACCAGGCATTATTTTACATGATTTTCAAACATTGACTAACTTCCAAAACAATTCTATAAAATAGCTTATTTTTATCTATATTTTGCACGTTAAAAAAAAAAGTCCAGAGAGTTTCAGAAGCTCCCTTCATGATACAAAGCTAATAAATGGATCAGCTGAGATTGAACTGAGGCAACCTGACTTTATATTAATCACTCCTAACATTAGACCATTCTTGTTTGTGGATAAACACAACAAATGCTGACTGTAATAATTTGAAGTAAAAAAGAAGTAACATTAAAACTAAATATACAATAAAGATCACAATGTTGTTATCATTATATAAGAAAATGTGATCTTAAATATCAGAATTGGAACCTTGAACTTGTACTGATGTGGTTTCAAGCCCAGACAATAACAACAAAAAACACCCGCATGTTAACAGTAGTTGTGCCTCAATGGTAGTTTATTGTACTGTAAAAATGAAACCCAAAATATTTTAAGAGTTGTAGTAAAACTTAATCTAACAGGCCCTCATCTAAGGTGTCATTTAAGATATTTTATACATATGAATAATATTTTCAGGATAGGCTTATTTTAAAAGAAAATTAAAAGAACAGAGCTCTTCAATTAGATTATGTAGGCAGTCCTAACCAAGAGTTGGAGTTATGATAATATTTTCCTGATTTCAGAAATGTGTAAGGACAAAACTAAGTGAAGCAAAATGATGACTGTCTTAGGGCTTTCTGGAGCAACAGATCACCATGAGACCAATCTATATAAAAATGAGAGACTTATGATAAGAAATTGGCTCACTTCCCTGTGGGAAGGGCAAGTTTGAAAATCATGGGTTAGATTGGAAACTCAGGCAGGATTAATAGTGCATTCGTGAGATAGAATATCTTCTTCTCTGGGAAACCTCAGTGTTGGCTTTCAAGACCTTTCAACTGATTAGAGGAGGCACACTCACATAATGAAGGATGATACCTTTTATTTAATGTCAATTATAGGGATTAACCACATTCACAACAGGCCTCCCTGGTAGCACCTGGATTTGTGTCTGATTAAACAAGTAGGTGCCAGAGCCTAACCCAGTTCACATATAAGACTAACCATAAAAAGTTCTAAATTTATCACCACAGACCATGGATTAGTGATTAAACTGTGGTAGAGATAAAATAATGAATGTATATAATGGCCTTGAAAGGTGGCAGAATAACAGATAAACAGTCTACCAAAGAATGAAGCGACAACTAATCTGACGATTGAGAGAAGAGTAAAAAAGAATCAACTCCTGAAAGAAGAGTAGAAACTAATAAGAAATTATATATGTTCATTTAGAAAGTAATTTTATGCTTCAGCATTTGAATAATATGAGCTGCTCATAGGTGAGAACATTAGCTTGCCAAATACTTGGTGAGTCAGTTTTTTCTTATATCGGAAGTATTTTATGATTATTTATTGGCTTTATAATTCACATTACTGTATAATTGCCATGATATTATAATCATATACAATATTAAAAGTTTAAAGTTATGTATGATGTTGAAAAATATGTATTCTTATGGGATAGAAAATAAAGAAGGATCTCATTTTTGTTAGGTAAAATCTGCACTACCAACTTGTTGATGACAGAATGTCTAGTGCTTTTATTTCTTTACAGATCTCAGTGGAAAAAAGTTAGTATTGGCAGTATATAAAAACTGTCCATAAAATAAGAATGAAATTAAACTCTCAAGAAATATACAATGGAAAGATCCTAGCATCAACTTCCTCATTAACAATCTCAATCTGTTACTTGCTATCTCTGTGACCTTGAGAAAATCACTCAATAATTTTGTACCATAGTTTTCTTATAGGTAGACCTGATGCTGCCTACTTCATACATCAGTTGTGAAGATATAATGAGTTCATACCTAAAGTACTTTAAAAGTCTCTGGCATCATCTGTATACTAATATTAGTAATCTTATTTGAATATCAGTAGTTATTATTAATGTAGAATGGTATTAAGGGGTTTGATTGATAATTCATATGTTAACACAAAGTTAAAGGCAAGGAAACATGCCAACTAGCCAACAATTCACCTACTTTCCGTCTCTATATTCTGGACTTTTCATTTCTATGGATTCACACACATGGTCTTTGTGATTGGCTTTTTTCACCTAGCACAATATTTTCAAGAGTTACCCATCATATAGGATGCATTAGTATTTTATCCTTTTTTAATGGCTAAAAAAATATCCTATTGCATAGTAATGAGTAATAGAGAATTTTTAAATTCTCAACAATACGAGAAATGTCTGAGTCAGCAATAAACATTAGTTGTACAGACCTATATGGGCAGAGTTGAATATATGCCCATCACAAATACATCACAAATTTTTTGACTCGATACGGACAAAGAATGAAGACAGCAGTGTACATGCCCAGAGCTTTTGTTGGTGGCTCATGAGGACAAAGATGACATCCACAGAAGTCACTTCAGAAAGTTACCTTTCAGTGATGATGCTGACAGAGCTCTAGGGTGGGTTTGCTGACTTAGAAATGGCTGGAAATAAGTGCCTTGGAATTAATGTTTCAGTCAGGTTATGAGTTTAAGATGAAAGAATGAAAAAACTAATGGCAGCAAATGACTAAGTTTGAAAATCAAGGATTTATTTTCAAACATGCACAGCATGCAATGAAATGATCATCACACACACGCTGGTCTTTCCACAAACACCCCACATGGAGAATAATTGCAGTCAATAGTGTTATTGCTCAAACGGGAAGGATGACAATGTATTATTAGAACAAATTCTCAAAGCAGAAAGAAAATAACTATCATTATATTATCCGGTTTCAACCTGAGTTATTTTGGTCCATTTGCTGACACTTTTCAAATAAGGACAAATTCCTTTACTCTGTAATACTTTCAGTCAGTTTTCAGTGAGTGGAGAGCATCTACCTTAGGCTTGAGGTAAAATTATCATTGCATTCATTTTTAAACCTTAATCTTAATTTGCTTCAAGTAGAAAAAAATAAACTCTTTTCAGCAGATAAATACTGGACTCATCTATTTTTATAACAACAAAGAAATTAGTTGTTTATTAACACAGAAATTGTTCTGACTATACATATAGTTTGACATATTTTTTCTTTAAAAAGTTTTTATTGAGGTATAATTGACATATAAAATTATATTGGTTTTAGGTGTGCAACATAATGATTTGATATGTGTACATATTGTGAAATAAACACTAAAATAAATCTAGTTCCATCCATCACCATACAAAACTAACTTTGTATGTATTTACATACTTGGCAATTTTCAGATACATCTACAATATTACTGACTGTAGACACCAAGTGATATATTATGTCTCCAGGCTTACTTTTTTTTATAAATGCAAGTTTGTACCTCTTGACTCCCTTCACCTGTTTCTCCCACTCCCCAACTTCACCCATCCCTCCCCTCTAGCATTCACTATTTTGTTCTCTGTATCTATGATTTTGGTTTAGTCTGGTTTTCCCATTTTTTTTGCTTTTTAGATTCCACATAAATGTAAAATCATATGGTATTTGTCTCTGATTTATTTCATCTACCATAATATCCTCCAGGTCTCTCAATGTTGTCACACATGCCAGATTTTTTTTTTTTTTTAGTTTGGGAAGACACAAGCATTCAGTCAAGGGGACTGACTGTTAGAACCTAACCAATATATGCTCTGAGAAGGCTCAGACCAGAAGAAGCTAAATAGGATTGTTTAAGACAGCTCTAGTGAACATCTCAGCTGTCAGCCAGAATAAAAACCCATCATGTGAGGACCTAAATATTCTATGATTCCAGTCCCTCCGCTGAGGACCCAGAGACTGTGGAAAGGAAATAAATGATCCCTGTTGTGCCAGTCCCTGATTCACAGAATCTGTGTTAATACGTGATTGTTTTACATCAATGTTTTGGCAATAGGCTTTGCAGCCATAGTATTTAAAACAATGACTAACATAATTTACAAAGACACCCTAATTAATACTAGTCAAAGACAAATTTGGAAATCTAAATTATTTTTGTTAATATTCATATGATACATAGTCATTATAGTATTCATTATTATAAATATTTTGACAACACTGTGAAATTTTTATTATTATTGATTACATAATGTATGTAGGATTTAGTATTTTTATCTCTCATAATGTTTTGTCTACATTGTCTAGATGCTTTTTTTTTGTTCATTCTCATCTTTCTTATTTTAAAATATGTTCCTTGAAGATTGGGAAGATATCCCTTATTTTGATCACATCTGTATTTTCACAGTTCATGGAAAATAGTACAAATTTAGTACTTCTGCTTTACTCCTGGAGCTGGAAGAGGCCAAATGCTTGAAAATGGGCACCACATTATTATGCAACTTTAGCTGTCCATATGTTCTCCAACTCAGTAAGTATTTCATCATCAGGTAGCGGTTATGGCCAAGATTAGGCATAACTAATTTTTATAAGTAAAGGATTTAGATTCCTGCAGACATCCATTTGTGGGTCATCAGTTTCCTTCTTACAACTTATGCCAAAAATTCTTTGTGACCTATTAACTAAGAAAAAACAAATTCTCATGGTTTCCAGACTGTTGGCCAGGACATGCTGGCACCGTCCAAGAGCAGACAGGTATGGAGCTGCCGTCCCACTCAGGCATCATCCTGAAGGCCAGTGATGATGGGAAATCCTACTCGCAACCCTTATCCAGTGAGTAAAATTCTGAGCAGGGCCTCTGATCATTCTTTTCACCTAGAGAGATAGCCATATGTATCCACACTAATTCATGAACAAAGGATAAATTCATGGCCACCATCCCAGTGAACAGTGACTTTGAGGCAACTTATTGAGAAAATTGGTGAAAAACAGGTCTTGGGTAAAGGTATGGAATGAACCTCTCCAAATGGACACAGTGAATGAAAATATTTGATTTATATAAGTGCTTATTAAAAAGCAGTGTTGGTGTGCACCGTTCTCAGTGGCCAGGTGGACAAGATGACATGTTTAGTGGATGCCAGGTACCTTCTCCCATTAGCTGCTCCTAAACCTGCCCAATGGTCTCATGAGAAAATTGTGCCTGGCAGCAGAGATGGGCATTACAAATGGACACAGCAGCACTGGCCTGCACTCACAAAGACCACTCTGATTACCACTGCTGATTGCTCAGCTGACCCAAGGACAAGATTATAGTTCTTCAGTGGCACTATTGTCTGAGGAGATAAGTCAATTACTTGGCAGGTTGGTTAGTCTGGACACTTTCATTACGAAATGAACAGGGTTTTTTTTTTTTTTTTTCATAGGCATTTACTCTGGATATGACTTTGCTTTCTTTCCCTGATAAAAGTGTTTCTTCCAAAACCGTCCTCTGTAATGTACCTAGTACCTTATTCAATGTAATGGTAATCCATACGAGATTGATTCTGAACATGGAGTTATTTTATAGCAAATGAAATGCAGCATGAAAACATGCTAATGGAATTCACTGGGTTCCTTATGTCTGTGGCACAACTAGCCCAGTAGAATGGGGAAATGTCTCTTGGTCTGTTTTCCTCTAATATATGTTGAGTTCTTCAATGTAATTTATTTTTATATCTGTTGTAGGTTTGCAGAAAAACTGATAAGGTAGTGCAGAGATCTATCATATGTTTCACACTCAATTCTCCCCATTATTAACATCTCCTGTTAATGTGGCACATTTATTACAATTAATGAATCAATATAAATGTAATATTATTAAATAAAATCTGTATTTTATTAAGATTTCCTTATTTTCAATATATTTAATATTTATGTGGCCTTTTAAAGTCTTTTTGACAGTGTCGGGCAGCAGCTCTGGGATGCGGAGTCAGCACTGGTATGTGGTGTTCATCCTCCAAGAGCAAGGATTTGTCGGGGGCTGGGAACAGTACACAGCTTTCATGTAGCATGAAAATCCACCTGTGGCCTTAGAAATTCCTATCCTGGTACTATAAGAAGGATAAAAAGTCAAAGATATGGTTCCTGACTTAAGGAACTTGCTTTTTATGTGTATAGATGAAAAGCATGCTGATGAAAAAATACTAGAAAATTAACCAATTATCTGTGAACATGGTAAAGTGTGGTAAAAAATCGTGAACCAGCTCTGCTTACTGTCAGTCTACTTCTCATTTACAAAGAGATAGAGCACCAATGGAAATACAATGACTTCCACTGGCTCTGCTGAATACAAGCGGAGTATTAGAAAGCGCAGGGGCTCAAGAAATGAAATGCGAGAGAGTAGGAGTTGTGATTCTTCAGAGAGAAGCTATATGATTTTCAGTCCTTAATAACTGTTTTGAAAGTTTTGATATTAAAAATGGAAATGGTAATAGAGGATAGAGGGATTCTGTGAAAATAAATGGCAGACCATGAGTTCCCATGCAGGAGGCATTATATAAATAAAAGGTTCAGCATGCCTACGCTAGCTTTTTTAGGCCTGCTTCATCTAAGTCTTATTAAGGTACATAAAATATGTCATTGTTCTCTCCCTATGATAGTTTCTCAGGATAGAGAGCAACATTAATGAAACTGACCTTCTTCGCCCAGGCTCCGTTCAGCACCCGTAGACTACAGCCCCTGAGCTAGTCTAAACCCCTCTGAAAAAGAGACTAATTCACAGTCTGCATCCCAAGGACCTTCTCTTTTCATGGCTTGATTTACTGCATCAGATGGGCAGAGGAAACTTGCTACCCTCTGAAACTCTTGCTATAGTAAAATGTGCAAGTTTTATATCTTAGGCTGTTAAAGACAGAAGTGGTTTTACTGCACATTTGATTATAGTTGTCTTTGCCTTAGAGAATGTTTACAGTTATCTCTTATATTTTGGAAGATAGTATATGTTTTCTTTTAGTGGTAATTTAAAAAATGAAATAAAGCATCACATGAGCC
Source organism: Suricata suricatta (assembly GCF_006229205.1). Lineage (NCBI taxonomy): Eukaryota > Metazoa > Chordata > Mammalia > Carnivora > Herpestidae > Suricata > Suricata suricatta. The sequence goes on from NC_043714.1 coordinate 2,010,609, forward strand.
AAATTTAATAATTTTAAACTAACTAAAATTATATTATGCTTCATTAGAAAATATATATCATAAAACATTTTGCTTTGCATTATTAAAATACTAGAATCGAAATGCAACTAAATGAAAGTAATGAACTATTGTTTCAATATCTCTTCTGAAAATAATGCTTTTAAAGTTTTGATAGATGCCATTTTGATCTTTTTAGAGACATAACATTAAAACTTTATTACCTTTTATATGTTGGGGAAATATTTTTAATAAAAATCATGCACAATCTGTCTCAATAGAAAATATTCAGAATGGAAAGGTAACTAAAAGAAAATTTGTTCAGGGGTTTAACCTTAGTGATGGTCTCTCTGGAAAATAGATCATGGAGCCATGTTCAGGTGCTAACATTTATCTTAAGGAAAAAAAGGGAAAAAAAGAATCAAAAATAGTTTTACAATCATTTGAACTCAATATTAAACCAAAGTTACTTAAAATAAAAATAGAACTACTAGGTTCAAATGATAAGAAAAATCAACATTAGTTTGGATACTTTGGAAATACAGGATTATTTTCTGTGCTAAAGTAATTCCATTATTTATATTATGAAGTTGATTTGAAATAATCTCTCTATATACGGTTTTTCCCCAAATACTTTTCAATTCAAATGTAACAAATTAGAAGTGCTTCAAAACTTAAGCTCAAATATGCTGATTCTAAATCAATGGATCTCTAAAGTGTCTTGCCATGAAGTTTTCAAGAGTATGAAAAAACCATGGTGAAATATCATGGCATAAGTAAATTAATTCAATAAGCTAGGACATTTGGAGATGTGACATATTTGCTGTGTATTGAAACTAAAGGTCTTAAGTGAATATCTAGGATGAATTCTCAAATAGAATTCAAAATATAGACTAATGACTTTTGGAAGATTTTTTCAGTTTTAGGATGGTATATTTAATATTTTTTGTATTTTATTACATTAATTTTTTAATGTAGTTCCTAGAGTAGTAATTCTAATTGTATAATTGTGTAATTTCAAGTAATTTATATGTACCACAAGTAAAACAAAAATGGATCTTTGAGAAAACGACTGATTCTAGATGGGCCAGGAAATATAAAAGTAAACCTGGAAAAGAATCAGAAATTAGGGAAGCGCTCACAACCCAGACTTACAGTGCCTGGCTGGCTCAGTCGGTTGAGTGTCTGACTGTTGATTTCAACTCAGATCATGATTCCAGACTTAAGTCATGATCCTAGGATTGTGGGATCTAGCACAGGATTGTGTGAGCCTGCTTGAGATTCTCTCTCTCTCTCTCTCTCTCTCTCCCTATGCCACTCTCCCCCATCCTCACCCCCCACCTCTAAATACAAAACAAAACAAACAAAAACTACAGGGTATGTCAAAGGGACACAAGAGCCAATTGAAACAGCTCCCAAAAGCCAAAGGTGGAACAATTAGAGAGAGAGAAAAAAAAAGTAAATACAAGTAAATAGACTATAACCATACTGCTATGGACTGAATTGTGTTCCCATAATGGCTCTGTTGAAGATTTAACCCCCAATATGATAGTGTGTGAAGATGGAGCCCTTGGGAGGTACTCAGGTTAAGATGGGGTCCTTGTGAAGGGATTAGTGCTGTGATAGGAGACGTGGTTTCTCCTTTCTCTCTCTGTCTCTGTCTCTCTGTCTCTCTGTCTCTCTGTCTCTCTCTCTCTCTGTCTCTCTGTCTCTCTGTCTCTCTCTCTCTCTCTCTCTCTCTCTCTCTGCCAAGTGAAGACACAGAGAAAAGGTGGGCTGTCAGTAAATCAGAAAGAGAGTTCCCTCACCAGGGAACTGAATCTTTCTGGACCATGATCTTGGACTTCACAGATGCCAAGATAATAAGGAACCAATTTTTGATGGTTATGCCACTCAGTGTATGAACTTTGTTATGGAGGCCCAAGATAAGACGTACACTGATATAAATAAGTGAATGAATGACAAAATAGGGGAGAAGGGGCAAAGCTCTTCCCTGAAGAATTCCAAACAGTTGATGTAGATTCTCCCACTCTCAGAAGGGGCAGCACAACTCCTGTAAGTACAGGCTACACTTGGGACTTTATCCCAAAAGGACAGTATGAAAAGGAGATGAGATAAACTAAGGTGGCAAGACCTGGCAAATACTCCCTCAGCCTGAGGTCAGGAGAGCCAACAACCGTGATGAGTCGTTTTGAGAGCTTGTACCCTTGGCATGATGTGATGGAAATGACTGTTTACTTCTGAGTCCTTCGTAATGAAAAATGTATTCCTGTCTGAACATGAGAAAAACATTCCACAAACGACAATTCAGGGACCTTTCTGCCAAATTCCTGACCAGCTTTTCTCAAAATTCTCTTTTTTTATTTTTTTTTTACTGTCTTGTTTTCTTTCTTTTTTTTTTCATAACATTTTATTGTCAAATTGTTTTCCACACAACACCCAGTGCTCTTCCCCATAAGTGCCCTCCACCATCACCACCACCTCTTTTCCCCCCTCCCCCTTCCCCTTCAACTCTCAGTTCATTCTCAGCATTCAATAGTCTCTCAAGTTTTGCATCCCTCTCTCTCCCCACCCCTCTCTCTCTCTCCTCCGCTCCCCCTGGTTCTCCATGAGGTCATCAAAGACTGGGCATGTCTGAGAAACTGTCACAGCCAAGAGGTGCCTCAGGAGACAGGACGGCTGAGAATAATGTGGAGCCCTGGATGGGATCCTGGGACAGAAACAGGGCCTTAGTCAGAACTAAGGAAGTACGAACAATTCTAGAATTTAGGAAATGGTAGTGTACCCATATCAGTTTCTGAGTTAAAAAAAAATTAATGTTTTATTTTTATTTTCTGAGAAAGAGAGAGAGAGACAGTGTGAGCAGGGGAGGGTCAGAGAGAGAGAGAGGCACAGAATCCAAAGACAAGCCCCAGGTTCTACGCTGCCAGCACAGAGCCCAACACGAGGCTCGAACCCACGAACTGTGAGATCATGACCTGAGCTGAAGTCAGACGCTTAACTGACAGCCCCCCATACGCCCCAGTTTCTAAGTTTTGACTCATGGTAACTTAATGTGATAATCAGGGGCACAGAGTAAGAGTATAGTGGGAATTCTTTAGATTTTACAACTTGTGTACAAATAGAAACTATTCTATATAAATACAAAAGTATTATTTTTTTTCTCCATAATATTTTATTGTCAAATTGTTTTCCATACAACACCCAGTGCTCTTCCCCTTAAGTGCCCTCCACCATCACCACCACCTCTCTTCCCCCCTCCCCCCTCCCCCCCAACCCTCAGTTCATTCTCAGCATTCAATAGTCTCTCAAGTTCTGCATCCCTCTCTCTCCCCAACTCTCTCTCCCTCCTCCGCTCCCCCTGGTTCTCCATTAGGTCTCTCCTGTTTTCCTGCTAGACCTATGAGTGCAAACATATGGTTTCTGTCCTTCTCTGCCTGGCTTACTTCGCTCAGCATGACACCCTCAAGGTCCATCCACTTTCCTACGAAGGGCCATATATCATTCCCTCTCATTGCCATGTAGTACTCCATCATGAATATATACCACATCTTCTTGATCCATCCGTC
>NC_043714.1:2014274-2042260 GCF_006229205.1 Suricata suricatta
AACAACTATAGTCTCTTGATTTGTTCATTTTAGCCACTCTGACTGGTGTGAGGTGATATCTCAGTGTGGTTTTGATTTGTGTTTCCCTGATGATGAGTGATGTTGAGCATCGTTTTATGTGTCTGTAGGCCATTTGGATGTCCTCTTTGGAGAAGTGTCTGTTCATATCTTCTGCCCATTTCTTCACTGGGTTATTTGTTTTGTGAGTGTGAAGTTTGGTGAGTTCCTTGTACATTTTCGATATTAGCCCTTTATCTGATATGTCATTTGCAACTATCTTTTCCCATTCTGTCGGTTGCCTATTAGTTTTCTTGATTGTTTCCTTTGCCTTGTAGAAGCTTTTTATCTTGATGAAGTCCCAAGGGTTCAGCTTTGCTTTCATTTCCCTTGCCTTGGAGGATGTGTCAAGTAGGAGATTGCTGCGGTGGAGGTCTAGTATTCTAAAATAAAAATATTTTTAACAAAAAGCAAGGCAGAGGTAAAGCAAAATCCCATCAACATTGTTAGTCATCTTGTACATCAAACATCAGAATTTAATGAATATATACTAAATTTCAGCTACATCAGTATTTATAATCATTTTATTGCTATTTTAATATTTGGTGAATATCCCAATTATTTTATTATGAAACTTTAATCTTCATTTTGTCATTTCCATCATTTTTTTCTCTTAGCTGTTATATAATTTTTTGTGTTTTTCCCCTGAAATATTTTGTTCACAGTATGTTTTCCCAATTACTCAATAACTTAAAATATACTTCTGATGTCATCATTGGCCTACTCTCTCCCCAATAATAATAAGTTGATGTCTGGACTTCTGGTCTTCGAAGTCTCTGTATTTCTGTGGTTGGAATTTGCGGACTAGTGCTGGGTGCCAGCTTCCTACATCCTTCCGACCCGAGCACTTTCTGTTCTACACCTTACGGCATCTCTCTGCTTATATCAACATTAACATTTTTATTTTCAGCTGGTTTATATGTCAGCATGAAAATGGGGACCATAAACTGCAGAACATTAGTTAGTTGTCATGTCAGTCTTCGGCCACCTTTGTATGGCTTCCACACTTCCTCTTTGCAGTCCTCTGTGGCATAGTGACAGGACGGCATATCCATTACTCAGGTAGGTTCTTTCCTTCTGCATGCATGAATCCTGCCGTAGAAGAACATTCTGGCCTTTATCTACTCTGTCATGCATTCTTGTCCATAAAAGTATCAGTGAATTGTCTGACTACTGAGTATGATAGAACCACCAATATGCACAACATAGTCCCTTTTTACTTTGCCTTTGGGATATTTCTGTACTTTGCTTTTCTGTAGGAAGCAAACAGAAACAGGAAATATGGAGGTCAAAAGCAAAAGGGAAGGAGTAAGAGAGACAGAAACAAAGAAACAAAGAAAATACCTGTTCCTTTCCTCTATAGGTTTTTCCTGGCAGACCTAAGGGAAACAAATGCAATACTGTCTATAATTAGGTAGGTAGGTATTTGTCTATAGCTCTATTATTAATAAAGGCATTGTTTTCATCTCTTCTTGCCCAGTCTTCATGTCTGTCTCACAAGTGATTCTGAACCTGTCTGGAGAAGAATTATTTATTGAGTTTTCTGGACTCCACACACACCCACTGTCACGGTCTTACTTATCATCCAGAATCCCTGTACCCTAATAGCAGCATGTACTGAGAATAGGCATTTTAGAAATATTTTTATAGCAAGCTATTGAACATTGTACCACTAATGACCCAGTAATTTAAATTCACACATTGATCTACTTCACCTTTATTATTCCCTTTGTACATATGAACATTTAATGTGGAAGCCCAGACAGGAAACCAAGTCGCTGAGTGAGAGAAGCATCCACACCAGCACCTTCCTGATAACTTCCCAACCTGTTCTGCCTCTGCAGCCAGGGCTCCGGTCCTCATTTTGTTTTGTTCTGTTTTAATCTCTCATTTGGACTATTAATCTCATTTGACCTCGGGTTATATCCCAACCAATTTTTCCTCTTGGGCTTCTACACTTTTTCATTTCAAATCCTCATTATTTTGGCTCAAAAACTTCCATGAGTCCAATTTCCTAGTGAGGCACTCAGGTTGTTTATAACGGGACACCAGCTACATGGTCACCTCTCATTACCAGACCCCATTCTCCTGTCCTTCAGACACGGCACTCTGTCTCTGTGTCACTGGCTGCCAACATATCCATTATAGATCAGTCTTCTAAATTTCCTTTATGAAAATTGTTGCTATCGATTGCTTCTCTTTCAGAAAAGTAGAGTTCCAAATTATTTTCCTGTTTTAGGTGCTTATGAACAATTTCTTAGAATTTGCTTCTTCTCCCAGTGTGAAAAAAGCCAACAACATATTTATGGCTTTTGTGAGCTTTCTTGTTTGTATTAATTAACAAATCTGAATCTATATATTAAGTATAAATATAATATTTAATATGTTAGATATTAAATATCTATATTATTTAATACATTAACAAATTTATGTTAATGTTTACTTTATTGCATGTTTAATAAATCAATATTATTGTAAAATATATACATAAACATTATAAAATGTATAATAAAATTATTAAATATAAAATGCATGGAATATTTAATATATTCTATTAAGTATATTACATATTAAACATATTTATATAAATATGCACATTCAGAATCTTCCTAGCAAGTGGAAATCATGGATTTCAATTCCAAGTCTTCCCCACTTTAGCCATGAAAACTTGGGCATGATACAAGCTCTCTCAAGTTCTTGGTCTTGGCTAACATCTGTTACATAATGCCATTATGAGGCATTGCCCCATGGTTGACAGTGAACAGCTACTGGTCTCTGTTTCCAGTATGCCTGAAATATTTATTTGTACAAGGGGTTTGGTTTTTCGTTTGTGTTCAATGTTTATTAACTGAATGCCTAAAAACATATTGGCACACTGAGGCTTATAACTTTTATTCAGTCTGCATTCATGTTTTCTGGGATTACAATAGTATTTCCCAACTAAATTTTAAAATAAAATTTACTTTTATGCTTTCTTTAAAAAAATAACTGTGCTTTTAGTTGAACTAATTTTAGAATTGAATTAGATTAAAAAGTCATTACTTAGATGATATGAAAGACAAACGTTACAGTCTAATTACGGTAGGTAAGTACTAAAAATAAAGACAAGTGTAATATAATACCAGATACTTCAAATGATTTCAAGAAGTATAAACCAAGGAAAGGGGAAAGGGATATGGGCTGGTCCGTTTTAGAATGAGTGGTCACAAAACATGCTTCTGAGAAGGTACAGCGAGGGAGAGAGCTGTGCTAATGTCTGGAGAGACAGTGTTCAGTTCAAGTCAAGTAGTGGGATGGTCCTTCTGTGTTGGAAGAACACTGAAGAGTCCAGGGTGCCTTGAGGAGACCATGAGGGGAGAAGGGGGATTTTTGAGGTCAGGGAAATCAGTAGAGCTAAATCAGTTATAGTCAGTAAGGAGTTCAACTCATAATCCAAGTGGACTTACATTTGCAAAGGAAACCAAGGAGAAACACAATTACACATCTTTTCTCTTTACATTTTGTGTTCTTTCTTCATGTCTTTATGTCTACTTTCTTTGAGATCAACTGAATAACTGTAATGATTCATTGTGAATTCATTTCAAGATCTTATCTAGCTCCCAGGAAAACCAATCAGACTCCTAGTTCTTATATAAATATATAATTATATATATATACATATATATTATTATTATTATTATTATTATTATTATTATTATTTCTAGTTGTGTTGATGATTTTTATCAAGGCTGCCTAAGACTTGGCCTGACTCATTTAAGTAGAAGCAACATTTTTTTTTGTAGTAAAGCATAATTCCCCCTCATAAGCAGTAAATAGGTCTAAAGCTTGATTTTGAAGAGTGTGGAAGCCAAGCCAGCTTCTTGTTGGCTCAAGGAAAATGAGGGTTCCCATGTATGGATAGAATGGGCTATTCCTCCTGAGTCTAACACAATTTCCGTAATGACACCAAGGAGGAAGAAAACAGATGCTGGCCCAGCTCTGCAGCAGTGGGATAAGGACTAGGTTTGTACTTGAGTTCCTGGTACAGTCTGTCCTAGAGGCATGAAGACTGGAGTTGGGCAAGTGTAAGTCAGTAATTAGGTAATGAGGGTGCAGTGTTCCTTCCAAGTGGGGGGTAAGCAGAAAAAGGCCTGTGTTTTATAGAACAAAAACAGGTGTAAGAGTTGGGTTCCATGGAGGGCAAGAGGGTGAGTTATCCTGGTGTAAGCAAAATCCTAGGTATGTGACAGATTGCTGATCAAGTTGGGCTTTGTAGAGGGAGACTTCACACCCTTTGTTTAGGAAGGTGAGGAAAGTGATGGTGTGAGAAATAGAAGAGGGCAAAGGACAGCTACAGAGAAGAAGGTCATCTACCTGTTGGAAACGGGTACTATTTGGAAGGGAGATGTTAGAGGAATCAGATGCCAGTGCTTAGCCAAAGAGGTGGAGGCCATCCCTAAAACCCTATGGGAGAACGTCCAAGTTAACTGTTGGGAGTGTTGGGTGTTGGGGTCAGTGCTGGTAAACACGAAAGGTCTTGGGATTTGGGGGAGATAGGAGTAGACGAAAACATGTTCTGAAGATCTAAGACAGTGAAATACATGGTGGAGGGTGGAACGGTGGAAGGAAGGACGTATGGATGGGGGACAATAGGCTGGATGGGGACAGCTACCTCATTGATAATTCTGAGATCCTGAACAAGTTTAAAAGAACCACCTGGCTTTTTGACTGGAAGGAATGGAATATTATAAGGAGAGGTAGTAGGCTTTAATATGAGGAAAGGAATTTGGAAATGAGGGGTTATAGGCCTCACAAGGCCTCAGGTTTGAGGAGGAGATTGGGGTTTTGAAGAGGAAAAGGTAAGATCCTTAAGGAGCATCGTGATAGGAGTGAGGTGAGTAGCCTTAATAGGCTTTGAGTTGGCCCATACAGAGGAGGGAACTGAAGTCATAACTGGAGAGAGTGAGATGGGAGCAGAGTGTAGACTCAGTAAGGAGTCCCAAGAACTGGGATTGTGAACGTGTGGGGTGCAGATGAAAGTGAGTTCCTAATTTGGTCATGATGTCTAATCCTAGAAGAGGGACAGGATAGTGCCACAGAACAAGAAAGCAATGGCTAAAGATTTGATCTCCCAGGGTGCGGGGGACCAGCCCACGCACCACAGTCGAAAGGTCCCGAGTAGGGAGTTGGTGTCGGCGAAAATATCTCTAAGAAAGAAGACTGACAAGACGAACAAGACAAGACAGACGAGAGAGAGAGAGAGAGAGAGAGAGAGAGAGAGAGAGAGAGAGAGAGAGAGAGCGCGCGAGCGGATGGTGGTTGGTAAAAAAGGACACTTCTTTATTGAGATAGCCAGGGTCTTATATACCCTGGGTGATTACATCATTCTTATCAGCAAGTAACAGGTTTAAGTCATTGCAAAAAGAATCCCCTAATGATAGTCTGGTTTTAAACATATGATAGGTCTGAAGAATTCTATGAGGAGATATACATTCCTTAACGCCCTGCATTAATTATTCAAGGGTGGGATGCTTATCCTTAAGCAAATCTTTTGGGAGAGATTTATGTTCACTCCCTACAGCCTTAAGCAAATCTTTTGGGAGAGGATTATGTTCACCCCCAGAAAATAAAGTAAATCATAGGATGAACAGAAGCCATATGTGCGGCCCAAGAGGCAAAATATTGTTTGAGGGTTATTATTGCCTACTGGGCCCCAACACCAGGGCACATGGCAAGAGGGGGACCCCTGAAGGGTGAAGAAGAATGCCACCACCACAACAGATGAAGAAAGGAAAAGAGGGTCTTAAATATCCAGGCAGAGTGCTGTAGATTGCTCCTGTGTCGATAAGAAATAATATGTTCTTTCCTTTAATGGAGATGTACCTTGGACTCAGTTGTGGAGATGATATGTAGGGGAGACTTTTCCTATCCTGGGGTATCTCATCCATACCTTGAAGAAATCCTGATGATTCCCTACTGGGAATATGGCTGATCCCTTGTGTGGGCTCTGAAGACAGGTTTTGGGAGGTGGCACGCAACCCTACTGTGAGGGGGGAGCTCATAAGTCTGAAATAGTTTTTGATCATTTTGTCTCTCTTTCTCTTTGATTTCCTCCTGTGTGTGCTTAAAACCTTGAAGGCCAGGTGTAGTGATTCAGAATGAGGAGTTATAGGACCTTTATCCAGTTTTTGAAATGTTTTCTTCGGGGTAGTACAGGTGGAGAGAATAACATATAGGTCCCTACATGATAAATCATAGAAGAAGGTGAGAAACCCAAATTCTTTGTTGAATATGGAGGGATCAGTTGAGGAAGAGCCAAGCTTAGGTTCTGCATGAAAAGGATTAGGCATGGAGAAGGCGATGTGGACTTGAATCAGGGGCTCTGCCTCAGCCACCTCCCTAAGAAGGAATTGGGTGGTGAGAGCATCAGGAGGCTGGTGAGAGTGGCCAAGAACGAGGGTGGGTGTGAGAAGATTCAGCATGTGGAGTCAAGGGCTGAAGGGTAAGGTAAAGGGGTGACAACGAGTCTTGAGGGGAAGGAGGGGTGCTGTGGAGTGCTAAGGGAGGATTGGCTGCAGGCAAGTGGAGAGGCAGAAGTTGGTTGGCAGGGCTGAAGTCCGAGTCCGGAGAATTGGGAAGAGGGAGGGGGGGGAGTCTTTGGGGAGATAGAAGGAGCATTCGACAGGCAGTGCTAAAGTCAGGATGACAAGCAAGTTCGAAGAAGCTCAGACATAAGGAGCCTCATGCCATTTTCCCAGGTGATGACAATATAAACTCACTTGGAGAAGAGTATTGTGGTCAAAAGAGCCATTTTCTGGCCAGACCTCCTGGTCACCCAGTTTATATTGAGGTCAGCATGTGTTAAAGAAGAAAATGAGACTTGTGGGCTGTATATCTTATTTTAATTGGATATTTTGAGATATTTAAGGAGGCATCCCCGAGAGGAGTCCTTGGAAGGGACAGAAAAGGTATTGCTTATCTGGAAATCTAGGAAAAGAAGGGAGATTTTGAGGTCTAGGAACGTATGGAAAAACATGAAGGAACACATCTTGACTCAGCATCTAGAGAAACCCTGATCAGTGCAGAGCCCCATAGAACAGAGCATCCCCCAAATTCAAGGGTCTGTGTGTGTGTGGCGGGGGGGGAGGGATTGAGGAGCTTAAGATTGTGGAAAGACCCAGAGGAGACATCCCTCCAAAGACCAATTCATTGATTATTGACTGAGCCCATAATGGAGCTTGAATCCTGCTGTGCGGGGAATCAGCCAACACCTAGTGATTGTTCTCAATGTGCCAGGCCTCAAAGAGGCCTCCTGAAAATGAAACTTTGGCTTGTCCGGGATTAGATTGCAAGGAGATCTGGTTGAGATGGACCAACAGATGATGGTCAGTTTCTGTTCATAGGGCCACCAAAATATCAGCGGGGCCCGTCAAACAGGTGGCAAGGAATTGCAGGACAGAGTTCATTCACTCTGCAAGTGAGAGGAGGAGGGGCCAGGCAGCTGGAGAAATGCTGGCCTGGACCTTCTGTCTGGCTGGGCATTTTAAGGGGTTTGGTCTGGTTTGGTTTGGTTTTGAAGGATATGAGAAAGTTGTAGACGTGCTCATGGCACGTATTGGGAGGGGTTGACTCCTGGCCAGGTAGAGCAGGAGGAGGCAGCTTTCCCAGGGTCTCTGTCAGGACTTGTCTGAGATGTGGGTTATGGTCAGGCTGGAGAAGCAAACGTTGTAGTTGGGGTCTGTTTTCTAAGAATGTAAGGCCTGGTGACCTAGAAAAACAAAAAGGGCCAAGTGCGGACACCTGTGAATTTTGTCTGTAACTGTGGCTGGGGGGTGATGGAGGCTTTGAGTAGATGCCTTTCACCCCTCTCTCTGGTTTGCAGATAGCCGTCCTCTTGTAAACTTGCACACCAAATACAGAGGCCTCTGGTCTCTTCCTCTGGTGGTAAAGACACTAATGCCATTATGGGGGCTCATCCTGATGAGGGTCTAAATCTGATTACCGTACAAGGCTCCTTCTCCAAATACCGTCGTATTGGGATGAGCACTTACTGCGTTCAATTCATAACTCTAGTGCCTGGCTTTGTTCATCTTTAACATTCCCAGCAGTGAAGTATAGGGAGGTTCTGATCCTTCTCCCTCCTCACCAGAACTGGTTAGTATTTGACTTTCTGACTCTAATGTGTTTCTTTTTTATTCCTGAGTGCTATTTAGCTGTATGTACCTCCATTTGATTAAATGTTCAGGTAATGTAGGACATTGTGGTTGTTTCCAGTTCGGGACTATCACAAATAAAGCTAGGAAGATTCATGTACAGGCTTTCATGTACACATGTTCATTTCTCTGTGATAAATGCTCTTGGTCGTATAATAAGTGCATGTATAGTTTTTAAAAAGATACTGCCTAACTATTTTTGAAGTATCTGTACCATTTACATTCCCACCAGAAATATGTAAGTGATCCATTTTCTCTGCATTTTTAAAAGCATTTTGCATTGCCACTATTTTTATTTTACCTGTTCTAACAGTATGAAGAGATAGCAAGTTTTTTTCTTTAATAAAACTCAAAATGAAAATAAAACTGGATATATATACTCATTCTTTCCATTGTTCTTTCTTTATTCCTAATATTCTGTGATTTGGTATTGTTTTCTTTGTTTGCTTTTTAGTTTATTTATTTAGAGAAAGAGAGAGAGAGAGAGAGAGAGAGAGAGAATCTCAAGCAGGCTTTGCACTTCCGGCATGGAGCCCACATGGAACTAGAACTCAGGAACCTGTGAAGTCATGATGTGAGATGTGAGCCAAAATCAAGAGTCCAACAGCTTAGCTGACTTCGTCCCCTAAATGCCTCATCAGGATTCTTTATTAACCATTCTTTTTCCCTCTGAAGAACTTCCTCGAAGCCATTCCTACAGGGTAGGCTTTGTCATGACACGTTCTCTTAGTTTTGATTCATCCCAGATTACCTTGATCCCACATCATTCCTGATGGATATTTTCTTTAATTTTTTAATGAGAAATCCAGTATTATTTGAATTGCTTCTTCTATCAATAAAATAGATTTTTTTCCCTGCTATTTTCAAAGCTTTTGTACATAGTGTTCAGAAGTTTGACTATGATGTGTCCTGGTATATGTTTCTTTGTGTGTGTTTTGCTTGGCTGCCTGAATTTATAGGCTTATTGCTTTTGCCAACCTGAAAAAATCTCAGCTTTCCTTGAATGCTTTTCAGTTCCACTCACTTTCTTTCCTCTTTTAGGAACTTTGATGACACAAATATTTGATCTTCTGTTATAGTTCAAAAGGACTCCACAGTTTTGTACCTTTTGTTAATTTTATTTTTCACTCTATTTTCCCTCTGGGGAAATATAATATCTGATAATCCTACAATTTTGTCTTCAAATTCAGTAATACTCTTCTCTGTTCTTCCCATTTTGCTGTTGAGTCTATCCACTGAGAGGTTTTTTAAAAAAATTATTATAAAGTTTTTCATAGTTATAAAATTTTCATTTGGTTGCCTTTTATTTTCTATTTCTTTACTATGAGTTATTATTTCTTTCTTAGAATTATTTTGTTGAATTCTTTCAAACATGTTAATAATTGCTCATTGAAACATTTTTTGATGGCTGATTTGAAGTCATGGTCTAATAATTCCATCATCAGTATCATCTTGGTGTTGACATATGTCAGTGATCTTTTCTTATTCAAACTGAGATTTTTTTCCTGGTTTGTGTTATGACAAGTGGTTTTTGATGATGACCTGGGCATTCGGGGTATTACAAGACCCTGGATCTTACCTGAACCCATTATATTTGACTTTGTCAGACCCTGCTGTGACAGAGAGGGTGGGGATTGCCTTGTTGCTGCTGGGAAGGAGCAGGGGATAAGTCTAGGCTCCACACTAGGTCTCTTTTGACACTCATGGGTGTCAGAGGTAGAAGTTCATGGTTTCAGATAGACCTTCTTTGATGCTATTTTTGGCTAAGAGCATCTCTTGTACCTATGGTCATGTGACCTCCACTGACACCATGGTAGGAGGGGTGTGACTTCAGTAAACTTGGGCAGTGGTGAAAGTCCTGGCTCTCCACAAGACTTATTCTGACATCACTCTGTGGAGACAGGGAGGAGTTTCTTATGCCATTGGATTGGAGTAAAAGTACACACCACCCATGTGATCTTCATTGAAACTGTGGGGCAGGGGTCTCCTTACTACCCAGTAGGAATGAAGTCCTGGTCCCCTGCTCAGGCTGTCTTGATATCACATCAATAGGGAGGTTGAGACATTTATCCCTTTTGTAAAATAAGTCACTTAATTGCTATCTATCAATTAGATTCCATTGAAATGCACAGACTGTGAACACTATCTATCTCTTCCCTAAGAGCAAACTAATGCCAGCAGACCAAATCTGGCTCACGGTCTACTTTGTGTAGCCTATATTCTAAAAATAATTTTTACATTTTAAAAGGCAGATTTTCTAAAAATTAAAATGCAACAGAGGTCTTTGTTACTGGAAAAGCTTAAAATATTTATATCTTATTTCTTACAGAAAAAGTTTACAAACCTCTGTCTTACAGCAAAAGAAGACAAACATGCAAGACAACAAAACAAACACACTCAAACTTAGCAAATGCAAGTATCATGAAAGTATGATTCCAGGTTTCTAGTCTTACTAGAATTCAATAGTTTGAGACTGATGTAAGCCAAACACACACCAAGACTCCAGAACCTCTCATTTTATTGATTCTGTTGGCCAAAGAGAGGTAGGCACAAAAAAATACATAAAAATATAAAGTCTGGGGCACCTTGGCTCAGTCCATTAAGAGTCCGACTTCAGCTCAGGTCATTGTCTCACAGTTGGTAAGTTTGAGCCCTGCATCGGTCTCTGTCTGACAGCTCAGAGCCTGGACTTGTTTCAGATTCTCTGTCTCCCCCTCTCTCTGCCCCTGCCCCACTTATGCTTTGTTTCTGTCTCAACAATAAATAAACATAAAAAATTGAAAAAAGATGATATGCTTTTAATAGATTAATGTTAACATAGAATGTGTTGAAAGCAAAAATTACATTATTGAGCCTCATTAGAGATTCAGTGCGAGGTTGTCAACTGACCATTAACTCTGGCCTGTCTCATTTGGCACGGATATATCCCTCCCTGTATCTTAACTGGCTGGTTCATTTGGAGAAGAAACTGAGTATGGTTGGCTTAATCTATTCATTCTTTTTTCTTTTCTGTCCCTCCTTCCTCTGTATATTTCCAAGATGTATCCCTGCTCTATTGGTATCTATGCTATAGGCAGTTTGCCATAAGCCCAGAATTTTCTGTTTATATGAGGGACTAGGGAGGAAAGTGCTTAATTCAAATGCAGAATGTGAGGAAGCCCAGCAAAGGTGTGATTCCTACCAAGGATCCAAAGTGAGCCCTAGCAATAAAGCTGATGTTTTCTGCACCTATAAGATCCTTGTATCTATTTTTCCATGTAGTTGGTGCGGGATGGGGATAAAAGGTGTTATTTATTGGCTCACCAAAATCAAGAGAAAATATAAATAATTGCAAGCTTTCACACCAAAATAGAACTAGTTTTATGCATTAGTGACTTAACCAATTTTATAGGAGAAAACACAAAAATTACCTTTTAGTTTCTTTTATTTTTTCCCCTTCTTTGCCATTTCTTCTTGTTTTCCTCAACCTCTTTTGTTATTTGCTGATAAACTACCTCAGGTCTACTATCTATGGTCACATATTCTTATGACTATTATTGTTTCCAAACGAGAGGGCTTGTGGATGTGGAGACGTAGGGAACCAGCATTCACTGAAGGCAAATGCCACACGTGGCGGTTGGGAAGATGCATATGATCGTGAGCATATTTCAAAATTAAAAAGACCTGGATCCAAAATTTACTACACAACTTGCTGGTGGTGTTGTCTCTGTTTAGGCAAGTGGCCTTCTCTGTTTCCAATGGTTCACAACTCCGATTTGAATGTACCGAGGTGGCTAGTGTCTATGCTTGGAAGTCAAACACCTGAGTTTGGTGCCAGCAAGGTTAATATTAGCTGGACCATTTAAGAAAGTTACAAGTAACTAACATCTGTTTGTATTTAGCTTCTTATTTTGTAAAATAATAAACCATTAATTGGGCCTAATGTATATAAACCTTCCTTATATTTTAATTGACAGAACAATCACTGTTAATCTACATCATTAGTATCTCTTACATGTGACTTCACTGTTAAAAAGATAAAATGATTTTATGGACTAAAATTGTAAAAAAGACAAGAACAGGTTTCAAAAATACAAAAGCAGGGAAATGCAATTTATACATAAAATTGTAATTGAGCAACTGACATTTATAAAGTTAATTGTCATAAAATAAGTTTATTGCAACTTAGTAAATTAAAAAGTAGCCCTTTTTCTAACTTATCTCCCTCTGGGTCTTTCATAATGTATGCATTTGTCTGTTTGATGGCAACCATAACTTCCTTTGACTGTTCGCTTTTCTTCATTTTCTTTTCACTCTCAGACCCCATAATTTCCAATAATCTGTTTTTTAGATCACTGGTTTTTAATTTTGCCTGTTTAAATCTGCTGTTGAACTTCTCTAGTAATTTTTCATTTCAGTTATTGTATTTTTTTAGCTCCAATATTTCTGTTTGGTTCATTTTTATATTTCTATCTTTTTTGATATTCTTACTTTGTTCATGTATTGTTTTCCTGATTTTATTCATTACATATTTCTGTACTCATTAAGCTATTCAAGACAGATGTTTTAAAAGTCTTTATCAGGTAATACATGGACCAAGTAGTTTTAGGGTCAGTTTCTAGAGTCTTATATTGTTCTTTTACATAGTCCATGCTCTCTATCTCTTTGTATGCCTTGTGCTCTTTGTTAAAAATTAAGAATTTGAAAAAAACAACCATTTCTTCCAGCCTTACAGAGGGTCTGCAGTCCATCTAAAGCTCTCTTGCCTATGACATTCATCATTGATTTCAACAACCTCCAACCTAATATCCTACTTATGCTAACTGTTCTCAGCTGTCCAAGTCAAGCATAAACCAATACCCTGATAGCTCCCAGAGAAGCCAACGTATTGCAACTTCCACTTTTTTCCTCTTTTTTTTTTTTTTTTGAGCAGGCAAATGTTTATTAGAGTATAAGATTAGAAAGTAAGGGTAGTAGGAAAGCTCTCTTTACAGAAAGAGGGCACTCTAAAGTGAATGCCCCTTTTCCTTCCATCCTTACTTAAAAAGAACTTGGAACTCAGTGGTTTATTCCTCACTGCACCAGGGCCCACAAGGGATGGGATATGACAAAATGCCATGAAATTTTCTGGCATTTTGATTGTGGCTTTTTACTAGTTAGGTATTTGCTTGATTACTGCCACATCTTGACTACTTTCTGGAGTTCTTACAAAGACAATGTGAATGGTATGTTGCTTGTTATTTGGTCTTTCTGTGGGGAGTGAAGGTTTGGAACTTTCTGTCTGCCACCTTACTGACATCATTCCAAAATAATCAATTTTTATACTTCAGTAAATTTTGTGGCCATGTTCAGACTTCCAACCCCCATCTTCTATTGAAGATATTTAGGAATGTTCAAGAGGTATAGCTGATAATGATAGCACCAACTACCCAGAACCACAAGTATACAGATATATTCTATTAAAAGAAAATCATACTAACATTCAAAAGTGTGAATTTAAATAGATAAAACTTTAAGATATAAAACTTGATTTTTTAATAAATTCTCCTCAAATATAGATTTATAATTGATATAGTGTTACCTCACTCATTTATTTGGTTAAATAAAATATTGCCAAGTATTAAATAAGCAATAAATATGTTATCTTTCCCCTTTTACTCCATTGTCTTCCACCACGATTTACTCTTACCCACTCTCCTCCTTACCACTATGTTAACCAAAATTTTAGTCTCAGAAATTTTATTATTTTCACTGAATTCTGAAGATTTATTCTATTATATTCAATAGATGGTAATGTAGCATACATATTTTAAAATATCCATGTACTTCAAATCTTGTATGAAAGTCTTTGATGAGTAAGTTACAGATTTATGTAATGATTTTGATTAAATGTATGCAAAACGTTCTGACCTTGAAGTTATAAAGAATAATGATTAACACAATTTCCTACCAAACATAACCAAGAACAGTGAAAAATGTACTCTGATTATTCTTACCATAGTAGAAAAATTAGAGCACTGTATTTTTTCATGGCACTTATGAAAATCAATAATGTTTAGCTCTGCTAGTCCTGATAAATTGTCCTCATCTTAGAATCACCATAGGAGTTAAATTGGGTCAAAGCCCTTTCTAAATTGGCCTATGGAAGCTAGACCCTCCTTGTTTCCTTGTGTTCCTTCAGTGTACAAAACCAGCTGAGAGATAATGCAAACATTTCTTTTCAAACTATTCAAATTTTTTTGGAAACAAAAAGTTGTGGGATTAAGGACTTTTATTACAAATGTGAAATTTATTTGTAGCATCTGCATATTAATGAATCTTATGGACCTTATATCATGGTTCTTTTAGTTGCAATCTGTCACAAAATGTAAAATCGTTAGGCCTCCTTCAGGAACAATATGAGATCCTTAAAAATCAGGACAATAAAGTTAAGCAGGACATCTGGGAGTGTGACTATGACAATGTGATCAGAATGCTCTGTCAAAATGAGAACAGTGAAGGATTTCTAATGGCTCCCTAAACAGACCTATTGGGTTACATAAAGTTGAAATACCAAAGTGAAAATGACAATTATTTTTCCCTAGCACTTCCATAGCATTTATCTTATTGCCTTTGGTTTTACATTTTTGTTTCATTCATAGGACCTTGAGCTATTTGAGGACAAGCTCTGCATGTTCTTTTTTCCTTTTTTTCTTGCCGCAGCCCATTGTGCAATTTCTGACACATAATGGACACTCAGACAGTATTTATTGAGTGAATAAAGGAAAGCTAATATTCTCCCAGAAGCATTTTTTTACTGGAATAACAAGCACTGACCAATTAGAAAGTAAAAGACATTTATAAATACATGATGAGAGAAAATCAATAGATTTCAAGATATTCTTTTGAGTATTCTGGCTACTAATTTACTGACTGTTCCAAAATTATAATAGAAATTACTGAAGAGGACCTCAAGATTTAGGGACCACCCTATGTAACTGATGGGATTGTATCTTTGATGTTAGACCCAAATTTAAAATACCAGAATTTGACTCTGCCAAGAAAGAAAAAAATCTAAGTACTGGTACACTTAAATTATATATACAAATACTGATTAGGCATATTTTGGTTTTTCTTATTTGCTGTTTCCCATAATGTTTCATTTTTCCATTATGATAACAATACAGATTGTGATGATGATGATGATGATGATGATGATATTTATGGTGATTTACACACATGAGATTTACTTTGATAATATGTAAAGCACTACTGCAATTTAATGTATAATACAGACATTATTTCCCTTAATCTTACTGAGAAGATAGATTATATTGAGTTTTCTGTAGACATGTAGCAGTTTACTCATCTAAAGTTTATAGAATATAAACTAAAAGAATAACATCGTATAGAAAAATCAAAGAACAAAAAAGGTTTATACATAATCAAAAGAGTTAGAGAGATACTTAGATAAGGGAATTTTCTCCAAAACACTCATAGGGATTTATTACCGTTGTGAATACAGTATTATCCAGTGTCTTGCCTTTATTTGGTTTTGAGGCTTATGAACCTAAATTTAGAAAACACTTCAGGTTAGGACAAATTTTCATCTAATTTGCAAATCTGGTACAGTAAACCTACATGTCTATTTATTGATTTCACATGAGATGTGATACATAACAAGGACCCAAATTCTCATGATGATATAGGCCTTTTTTTCTCTCTCTCTATAAAACAGTATGTGTTAGCTTGAGTTTCTCAGAAGTGGACCCAGAGCTAATAATCTGTGATTACAAGTTCCCAGATTAAATGAGTCAGGAAGGAAGTGGGACCAAGAAATGGGGAGACAAAATTTTTCATGTTATCAGATAAAATATTCTGTCAGAGACTCTGAGGAAATTTGGAGTGTGTCCAACCTCAGAGTTGCCCCACTGAGGAATAAGGCATCTGGGGCCCCTGTTATTGCACCTGTCAGTGACTAGTTAAACTTCATGCCTGTAAGGATGCAAAACCCTAAGTAACTGTGTTCGTCACTCACACAGCTAACGAAGGCTCCCATGACACTTGGGCAGCCTTTCAGAGAGAATGAGTTACAGGCACTTGCTTCTGGAAGCAAAATCTCACAGAAGCTTTGAAGGTGGACTAGTGGTTCTGGGCAGAGCACCAATGTGGTTGTCTGATGTATGGGAAGTTAAATCACAATTGTAAAGTTATGTGAAAGCCAATTAGAACTAAATTTTACTTACAAAATTTTTCATGTTATCAGATAAAATAATCTGGTATATTAGTGTTTACAGGAAGCATGGTCTTTCCCATAAGGAAAGAAGCTAGTTAGCAAGGTTTTCCCTTTCCTGAAAAAGTAGGCATTTTGCCTTTGTGATTATATATACTTTTTCTTTCTTCCTTTCTTCCTCTCTTCCTTTCTTTCTTTCTCTCTCTTTCCCAGCTTGCTCTTTTTTTAAATAATTAGTTTCCCTTTAGAATGTCTTGTTCTTTCTTTGGAAAGTTCAATAATCTTAATCAGAATGCATAAAGATTATCAGGCCAGCAATTTATTCCATAACTTAAAAAAATCAATATTTATTTTTGAGAAAGGAAGAGAGACAAAGCATGAATGGGGAAGGGGCAAAGACGGAGACACAGAATCTGATGCAGGTTCCAGGCTCTACGCTGACAGCAGAGTCCGACATGGGGCTCAAACTCACAAACCATGTGTACCTCCATAATTTTAACATGCCCCTGTCAGTTTTCAACCCTCTCAGAAGTTTCTTTGGTGTAATCTCAAACCAGCCTACATAAGGACAAGGCAGGTAGAGACTGACTAAAGAAGCAGCCACTCCAGGTTCGTAGGTGGAAGTTTTAATAAATAAATAAAACTTACACATGAGCCTTGTCTTGAGTGGCAGCTAGATGAATAGATTCCCACATCTGCCTACAGCATCTGAAGTTTATAAAGAGCCCTTCACTGGCTTTAGTAATGTACGCCATGCAGGTGTGTTCAGCATCTCAAGGCTCAATCCCAGAGCAGCCTCTGAGGAAGGGAAAGGGAGCCCAAAGTGCTTTCTCACTCTCAGAGGCTGCTCTGGGTCATGGAACAGGGCAGGAGGGTTCAGGGCGACTCTAAGCATAGAGGCAAGGCCTCTCTGAGTCCAGGACTATGAAGGGAGGAGTCAGGAGAGGAACAGGTGGATGGGATTTGAGTGCTGGAGTCACAAAGAGGAAGGGACCCTGCAAAGCAGCTCAAAAATATGCATAAAAGACCCCTAAAGTGTATGGGGTAATACTGAGCCCCATATGCACAGAGTGAAACATCATGTGACAAGAAATAAAGGGACAGGAAGTATCATAATTCCATCAGCTCACACAGCCTGAAGAAAGTTTGTGTTCTGATCAGCAAGGTTAAGACTCCCTGTTAAACCTTCTGGGCATTCACCCTAGAATTGTAGTGCAGGTAAGTTACTTCTATTCTGAATTTCTCAAGGGTTTTATTAAGAAAGGGTGCTGTATTTTGTCAAATGCTTTTTCTGCATCTATCAACAAGATCATATGGTTCTTATCCTTTCTTTGGTATTGGCACAAAAACAACCAATGGAATAGAATAGAGAACCCAGAACTGGGCCCACAAATGTACGGCCAATTAATTTTTGACAAAGCAGGAAAGAGTATCTGATGGAAAAAGGACTGCCTCTTCAGCAGGTGGTGCTGGGAGAACTGGACAGCAACATGCAGAAGAATGAAACTAGACCACTTTCTTACACCATACACAAAAATAAACTCAAAATGGTTGAAGGGCCTGAATGTGAGACAGGAAACCATCAAAACCCTTGAGAAGAAAGTAGGAAATAACCTCCTTGACCTCAACCACAGCAATTTCCTGCTTGACACATCCCCAAAGGCAAGGGAAATGAAAACAAAACCAAACTCTTGGGACCTCATCAAGATAAAAAGCTTCTGCACTGCAAAGGAAACAATCAAGAAAACTAATAGGCAACTGACAGAATGGGAAAAGATAGTTGCAAATGACATATCAGATAAATGGCTAGTATCCAAAATCTACAAGGAACACACCCAACTCCACACCCCCAAAACAAATAACCCAGTGAAGGAATGGGCAGAAGACATGAACAGACACTTCTCCAAAGAGGACATCCAGATGGCCTACAGGCACCTGAAACGATGCTCAACATCACTCATCATCAGGGAAACACAAATCAAAGCCACACTGAGATACCACTTCACGCCAGTCAGACTGACTAAAATGAACAAATCAGGAGACTACAGATTCTGGGGAGAATGTGGAGAAACGGGCACCCTCCTACACTGTTGGTGGCAATGTAAAGTGGTACAGCCACTCTGGAAAACAGTGTGGAGCGTCCACAAAAATGTAATAATAGAACTCCCCTATGACCCAGCAATAGCCCTGCTAGGGATTTACCCAAGGGATACAGAAGTGCTGATGCATAGGTGCACATGTACCCCCAATGTTAATAGCAGCAATGTCAACAATAGCCAAATCATGGAAAGAGCCTAAATGTCCATCACCTGATGAGTGGATCAAGAAGATGTGGTATGTATATACAATGGAGTACTACAAGGCAATGAGAAAGAATGAAATCTGGCCTTTCTTAGCAAAGTGGATGGATCTCGAGGGTGTCATGCTAAGTGAAATAAGTCAGGCAGAGAAGGATAGATACCATATGTTGTCATTCATAGGTCTAACAGGAGAACAGGAGAAACCTAATGGAGGACCAGGGGGAAGGGAAGGGGGAAAGAGAGTTGAGGAGAGAGAGGACGCAAAACTTGAGAGACTATTGAATGCTGTAAACGAACTGAGGGTTAAAGGGGAAGGGGGATGGGGGAAAAGAGGTGGTGGTGATGGAGGGGGGCACTTGTGGGGAAGGTCACTGAGTGTTATATGGAAACCAATTTGACAATAAACTATTTAAAAATAAATTGATTAATAATTAAAAAAAAGAATTGTAGTGCAGGGCAAAACTTCATTACATAACTGTGCTGAAAAGCAAGACTTGGACTTCTGTAGTTTACTCTCACTATCTTAATGGGCCCTATGATGTAAAGTCCATGTTACCAATCACTTGCAATTTATACTAGTATTTTGGTTATTATCATACTTTGTTTACTATTCTAAACTTTTTTATTTAATGTTACCCACTATCTAGCCAGATTGCCTTCTCTAAACTAGGCTACAGTAATCCTATTTTCATGTTGCCTTACTACTGAGTTTTTTAGTGAAACATACCTGTGTAGTCACCCCTGTTTTATTTAATCTACTTTTTAATTGTTTGCCAAAAAGTTGCTGAGTAGTTTTGTTTTCCTTAACAGAGCTTCATTTGCTTATAATAATAATAAATGAAATATTGTTATTATGAACACATATTGTAATAAAAGTCATTGAGTCAGATTATTTTTAGAATAGTCTTGACCAAAGTACTTCCTTTCTGTTATAGTTCGCAACAGACATGAATTTCATCATTATATATGAGTTCTTGCCTTAGCACTAAAAATTGCTGGTGTATTCATTACACACACAGTGTTTTTCCTTGTCTCATTGCTTGGGAAACAATATAATTATGGAAAATATTGTGTTTGCTTGCGCATAATATTTCCCAAATGAGAGATAAATGTCTAGATTTCTGCCATGATATGATTGTGCCCTGTCTGAAATATTTTCATATGCATTGAGTATTATGTGAAGCACAGAGTTGGTTATATGAATATAAAAGCTTTTGTTATATGCTTTCATCTAAATTTAATTAGTTCCACAAAGAATATAGCTCTTTATTTAAAAATATAAAAAGTAGGAGGGGGCCAAGATGGTGGAACAGCATGAAAGGTTTTTTGCATCTCTCATCCCTAAAATGCAGCCAGATCAACACCAAAGCATCTTGCACACCTAGAAAAGTTATTTGAGGATTCACACAACATCTTCACAACTTAAACCACAGAACTTGGCAGGCAAAGGTCCCAGTGGACCCCAGAGAACAACCACATTTACTGGTATTGAAACAGGACATTAAGGTCCAAGCCTGGTGCCAGATGTGTGTTATGAGTTACCATAATCCCTAAAACGCTATTGCTACATGATCACATGAACTTTTTCTGGGGCAGGCTGGCACCCAGCAGCAGTCTCCAGACATCGACAGCAGCACTCTCATGAACGTTCTTGGAGCCTGGTTGACACCTGGCCATTGCTTGGTGAGACTCCCCCAGAGGGTATGAGCAGGTCAAAGCCATAGTCCCTCAAAAGTGAGGGGTTGGGAAAGAGCCCCATTTGAGATAAAACTCAGGAGGGAGTTGCTCCCTGACAGCCTGAAGTCTTGGTCACAGTCAGCAGAAATAGAAATAAGAGAATATTATGAGCAATTAAATGTCAATAAAATGGGCAATTTACAAGAAATGGACAAATTCCTAGAAACATATAAACTAGTCAAACTGAAATAAGAAGAAATAGAAAACTTGAACAGGCCCATAAACAGTAAAGAAGTTGAATTAGAAATCAAACATCTTCTAGAAAACAAGAGTCCAGGTCTGGATGGCTTTGCAGGGAAATTCTACCAAACATTTAAAGAGGAGTTAACACCTGCTCATCTATAGCTGTTCCAAAAATAGAAATGGATGGAAAACTTCCAAACTCATTCTCTGAAGCCAGCATTACCTTGATCCCAAAACCATAGAAAGGCCCCACTAAAAAGGAGAACTACGGACCAATTGTCCTGATGAACATGCATGCTAAAATCCTCAACAAGATACCAGCCAACACGATCCAACAATACATTTAAAAAATTACTCACCATGACCAAGCGGGATTTATACCTGGAATTGAGGGCTGGTTCTATATCTGCAAAACAATCAATATGATACATGACATCAATAAAAGAAAGGATAAGAACCAAATGATCCTCTCAATAGATGCAGATAAAGTATCTGACAAAATATGGCATCCTTTCTTGATAAGTACCATCAAGAGTGTAGGGATAGAAGCATAGTACCTCAAGACCACAGAATCTCCATATGAAAGACTCACCATTAATATCATCATCAATGGGTAAAAACAGAGACCTTTCCCCTGAAGGTCAGGAACACATAGGGATATCCACTCTCACCACTGTTATTCAACATAGCATTGGAAGTTCTAGCCTCAGCAATCAAACAATATAACAAAATAAAAGCATTCAAATTAGCAAGGAAGAAGTCAAAGTTTCAATTTTCACAGATGATATGGTATCTATATGGAAAACCCAAATATTCCACCAAAAACCAGCTAGAACTGATCCATGAATTCAGCACAGTCACAAGATACAAAGTCAATGCACAGAAATCAGTTGCATTCTTATACACCAATAATGAAGCAGCAGAAAGAGAAATAGAAGAATCAATCTCATTTACAAAAAACAAAACAAAACAAAACATAAAATACCCAGGATAAACCTAACCAAAGTGGTGAAAAATCTCTACACTGAAAACTATAGAAAGCTTATGAAAGAAACTGAAGACACACACACAAAATGGAAAAGAATTTCCATGATCATGGAGGGGAAGAACAAATATTGTTAAAAAGTCAATACTACCCAATTCAATCTACATAGTGAATGCAATCTCTATCAAAATAATACCAGCATTCTTCACAGAGCTAGAATAAACAATCTTAAACTTTGTAGGGAACAAAAATAGACCCCAAATAGTCAAAACAATCCTCAAAAAGAAAACCAAAGCTGGAGGCATCACAATCTCGGACTTCAAGCTGTATTACAAAACTGTAATCATCAGGACGGTATGGTACTGGCACAAAAACAGACACTCGGCTCAACAGAACAAAATAGAGAACCCAGAAGCAGACCCATAAATGTATGGTCAACTAATCTTTGACAAAGGAGGAAAGAATATCCAATGAAATAAAGACAGTCTTTTCAGCAAATGGTGCTAGGAAAACTGGGCGGCGGCATGCAGAAAAATGAACCCAGACCAGTTTCTTACACCATACACAAAAATAAACTCAAAATAGATGAACCTAAACATAAGACCAGAAGCCATAAAAATCCTAGAGGAGAAAGCAGGCAAAAACCTTTTTGACCTTGGCTGCAACAATTTCTTAATCAACATGTCTCCAGAAGCAAGGGAAACAAATGCAAAAATAAACTATTGGGATCTCATCAAAATAAAAACTTCTGCACAGCAAAGGAAACATTCAACAAAAAAATTAAAAAAAAAGAATGAAATCTTGCCATTTGCAATTACACAGGTTGAACTAGAGGGTATTGGGCTAAATGCAATTAGACAGAAAAAGACAAATACCATATGATTTCATTCATATGAGTAATTTAAGATACAAAACGGATGAACATAAGAGAAGGGAAGCAAAAATAATATATAAAAAAGGAGGGGGACAAAACATAGGAGACTCTTAAATACAGAGAGCAAGCTGAAGTTTGCTGGAGGGTTGTGGGGGGGGTGGGCTAAATGGGTAGAGAGGATGCTTGGGGTGAACACTGGGTGGTACACACAGGATGAATCACAAGAATCTACTCCTGAAATCATTATCGCACTAGATGTTAACTAACTTGGATGTAAATTTAAAAATAAATAAGTAAAACAAACAAACAAGAAAACCGAGCATGTGAGACATCCAGACAGGAAGCCTCAGGTGAAACTCTTCCCTGTGACAACAGCAGGTGACATTTTCTTCTTATATTCAAGAGAAGAAAACTTGCTCATGGAAGACCAAATGGTGCAGCCACTTGGCTTGCCCAGGAAGGAACAGAGTTCTTTCATCAAAACAGCTACAACAAACTCATTCAGAAGAGCCAGAGGGCCAAAACTCAAGGTGAATGCAAATTCCCTTATGCTGGACCCCCTTGGAAACACTCGACTGAAAACAATTTTGGAAAGCACTGTATAATTTATTTAGTTCCTTGGATCAGGGTTGTCATTCTTGGGTCCCCAATATCTTTCAAAGTTCATAGCAATTAGAATATCATTTAATGAGCTATAAATTGTATTCTCAGCATTCTGATTTTAACTGCTGAAGAAAAGTGACCTAGTATTGTAAAGTTATAAAGTTTAACCCAATTTGAATATAAGGTTTAATCCAAAAGTTAATATGCCTAACATTCCTAGCTTCTTTATATGACAAAACCTAAAAATTCGTAACATAAAGTATGTCTTTAGGAATACAATCTTTGGCAATACAATCTTGATCAAAGCCAGGATCAAAATGATGCATGGAAATTTGGAAATTTAATTAGTTTTAAATGAGTCCCTTTGATACCTTATGTGTATCATCTGATATATATATATATATATATATATAAACATCGTATAATGTATTAAAAATGGTCTTTTGAGTAAGTGGCATTAGAGAGGATGCTTGTTAGGATGAACACTGGGTGTTACACACAGGATGAATCACCGGAATCTACTCCTGAAATCATTATCGCACTAGATGTTAACTAACTTGGATGTAAATTTAAAAATAAATAAGTAAAACAAACAAACAAGAAAACCGAGCATGTGAGACATCCAGACAGGAAGCCTCAGGTGAAACTCTTCCCTGTTTTACACATTTTACAAATGTGACCATAATACTATAGACAACCAGGCAAAGGGTATATCACTTCACGGCAGGTAAGCAGTCAGTGAAGCAGTATGTGTGGCTCCGCAGAGAAGGGACACAGCAGGATCCTACAGCAGGGAAGCCTCTCGGAGGCCCACAAAGCCCAGCTAAAATGGTGAAAGGCTCTTGCTCTCAGTCATTTCGTCTCAACTTCTTGAGAAGCTTTTTTAGCCTAATGATGAAGATCCTGTGGTTAAACACAACCACTGCTGTCCATGTTACTGGATTATTCTTAGATAATTCTTTAGGGTTCCTGGCTGAGGATAAGTGGACATACGGATACTTTTATCCTAAATGTCAGTGATCTTGATGGGTTCATACTGTCAGTTCAAGTTAATTATTTTATTAAGAAGTGGTATTTAGGCAGAGAGTTCTATGAGCCTTCTCACCAAATTGAACTATATTTCCTCATACACTTTACAAAGCACTTGGAAATAAATCCACACTTTAGGAGAAGATAATATCTCTGACATGTGCAGCAATTTAGAAAAATAAAAATATCACAGTGGAACATTATGATAAGGGCACACAGAAGGAAAGCTTAAGAAACATCATTACTTATAAATGTAAATATGTTTCCTCTTGATGTACAGGAATGTGTGTTATTTTAATTATATTTTGGTCTTTATAATAATTTTAAGATATATTCCTAAGATCTGAATAAAGAGCTAAGTCAGGAAAGGAAATTGTCATTGAAAGCATTTCAGATAAGTTTGGGTGTACTTAAATTGAGATTCAAAAAAATCCACAGCCATGTGCAAAAATAAATGGTGGGTATTTACTTTATTAAATTAAACTACAATATGACACAGAAAGTGCACAAAACATAAACGTCCAGCTCAATGCATTATTACAAAAGAGTAATTTCTACCTGTGAAGCCAGGTGGAATATTTCCCACTGTGCAGAACACGCTCCCTCCCAAAGTTCAACCCCTCACTTCCCAAGGAAAACACATTCCCTCCTGACTTGTAGCAGCTTAGACTGAGTGTGCTTATTTTGAAAGTTACAGCAAATGGAATTATAAAAGTATACGCTTTCGCACCTGCCTTTTTTCGTTCAGTATGATGTTTCTGAGTGTCTCCCATTTAGATGCATATCAGGGTCGGGTTTGCATTTTCACAGTATTCCCATGTATGTTAAGAGCCACAAATATGTAAGTACATACATGTAGGAATTCCACTCCAAGATGATACTTGTGCTGTCTCTGCACTTGAGTTTTTATAAACAATTTGATAATAATTATTGTGCACATTTCTGAGGTATATAGTATATACGTATTTATAGTATATATATGTACATAGTATGTATCTTTGTTGAAGGTATTAATTGAATAACTGTTGGTTTTCTTAAAGTGTGTCTTCCCCAAGCAAATTATATTTTACTCTTTTTACTTTTGCACATTCTTCTAGGTTCATACTAGTAAATGATTAAGGTTTTTATTGGCCTTTCTCCAATGTGTAATAACAGTGAATGCCTTTTTAAATAAACAGTTGAATGTGCTATATTTTGAAGCTCCTAATGCATTTTTGCCATTTTTAAGTGAATACCTGTTTTGCTTATTAACTTGTAGAATTTCTTGTAAATAAATCATATTCTATATATGAGACCTCTGTTGTCTATTCATGTCATAAATATCTTGTTCTAGCCCAGGTGGACCACAGATATTGTCTCCCAGAGTGAAAGAAATGTATTTGCATATCATTTCCGGTGAAATTAGAACTGACTCTCCAAAAACTATAGTTATAGAATTTGGCTGATATTAGTCTTGTAAACCTGAGTAGAATTATCAGTCTTTAGTATTATACATCATATATGAAGATACATTTATAAACTAGCTTATGTGAATTTTGAAATTATAACAAAAGTAATTTTATAACTGACCACAACCAAATTCATGGCAAGATATGTTGGAAATATTTTCAGTACTGTACCTAGAGACGCTTATAGCCCAGAATTTTCTCTATCTTCTGAGAAATACGCTTTAATTTGTCAAAACAAATATTCTGTACTGACAGAAGGCTAGACTGTCAAAGTATCACCACATACATCAGTTTGCATAATTACAAGCACCAAAAGAGTGATGGAAGAGGGGTAATTATATAATTTAAAGAGAGGATATGGGGCACCTGGGTGGCTCAGTCGGTTAAGCCTCCGACTTCAGCTCAGGTCAGATCTCACTTTCATGGGTCCGAGCCCCGCATCAGGCTCTGTGCTGACAGCTAGCTCAGAGCCTGGAGCCTGCTTCCAGTTCTGTGTCTCCTTCTCTCTCTGCCCCTCCCCCTCTCATGTTCTGTCTCTCTCTGTATCAAAAATAAATAAAACATTAAAAAAATTAAAAAATAATAAAAAGAGGATTAAAAAAGGATAAAATCCTGTCAAGGGTATTTAATATCTCTTTCTTCTTGAGAGATACAAACACAAATGGGAACTGTTTACTACACCCTTTGAATCCATGATTTTGTCTGCTCTGCATACACTCAAGATCCTTTGACTCCAATGTAAGACGAGGACTTTGCCCCAAAATTCTTGGTCAAATCTGGAAATCAGCTGAATGTTTTGGCAGCTGAAGGCTTATTTTATCATCAAGGCTATCAGCCACTCTGTAAAAGCCAAATTTATTTGTTTTTAATTTTTGCACATTCACTCCAGAATGATTTTTATTCTTTCTAAAGACAACCTGTTTGAAAAGAAATGTAGCTCTAGTTAAAGATGGGAGAAATTGCTCAATAGGTTTATTTTCCATTAGAGTTTCTATCTACTGCCTTTGTTTATTCTTGTTCTCAACAAAGCCATTTATTTGAAAGGTATAATAGCTGTTTTCAACACTTGAAGACAGAGCAGTACAAATTTGTATCAGCACAGTATATGTCTAACAGTGCATGATTAATTGGAGGCTTCACCCATGAATAAAATTATGTAGGAGATTTTGTAAACTCCTGTCCATTTGATCAAATGAAGATGAGCAAATGTATGTCTTTTAGTTCACATTCCCTAAATATCTGTTTGAATGAAAATGTCATATTTCATCCTAGACAACTCTTCTCACTAACTCTTTTTGCACCCATTCTCTATCTACAAATTCAAAGTGTGTGTGATAGAGGTACTGACTTCAGAAGTCTAAAACTGCTATTATAAGTGCAAGAGTCAACACAACATCCATAAAGGAAAGAGTATCTGAAGACCTGAAGCTGTAAACGAGTTAGAACTATGTACATATACTCCTGAAATTTTATGCATATCTCTATCCTAGCCTGTTAATGAGAAGCTGGCTTAGGTATTAATATTGGCTTTTGTATATTTTGAAAGACAATAAATGAATTATTACTGTCATTTAACATTTAAACTAACAACTTTCAAAACGTTATATGGAAGAAATTTGGTCTTTCTTTCAGTATAATATTTTAATGTTTATTTATTTTTGAGAGTGAGAGACAGAGCATGAGTAGGGGAGAGGCAAAGAGAGAGGGAGACAGAATCCAAACAAGCTCGAGGCTCTAAGCTGTCAGCACAGGGCCTGATGTGGGGCTTGAACTCACTGTGAGATCATGACCTGAGCCAAATTTGAATGTTCAACCAACTGAATTGTGGGAGGCAGAGGCAAGATGGCGCCTTGGCAATCAGCCCAAGCACATGACAAAGTATGGCCCGCCTGCCTCTGGTGTACCCACCTCCCAGCCAGATACCGCGATAAGTGTACGACCAATGCAAAGCCATGAAATTGGTTAGCCCTGTTGCTGTCAGCCAATCATGAGCGGCTGCATAGCCTGTACGGTACATATATAAGGGAGGGTGCTTTGCGCAAGGGGAAGAAGAAGGAAGAAAAGAACCAATAAAAGTCTCTGCAACGAATCCCCATGTCGTCAGTTCTTCAAACTGCGGGCAGTTTGAGCGGCTCCGGCACTGAATCACCCAGGCACCTTGGTCTTTCTTTCAAATACAAGTCATCAAGTTAAATTTTCAATATTAAAGATTATATTAAATTATTTAAAGATTAATTAAATTAAATTTCAAATTAAAATTAATTGATTAAAATATTAAATCAATTAAATATAATTAAAAATTAAATTGTCAATTAAAATTTTATTCTAATAGTTATAATCAGATTTTAATGTATCAAAATTAGATATTAAATATAAAAAGTTAATAT
>NC_043714.1:2042360-2043557 GCF_006229205.1 Suricata suricatta
ATGAACTGTGAGATCATGACCTGAGCCCAAGTTGGATGCTTAACTGACTGAGCCACTCAGGCGGCCCTAGTTTGTTTATTTAATAAAAACAGCTCTTGAGGTGCCTGGGTGACTCAGTCGGTTAAGTGTTCGACTTAGGCTCAGGTCATGATTTCAGTTCATGGGTTGGAATCCCACTTTGGGGGCTCTATCCTGACAGCTCAGAGCCTGAAGCCTGCTTCAGATTCTGTGTCCTCTTTCTGTGTCCCCCATTCACACTCTATTTCTCTTTCAAAAATAAATAAACATTAAATTTTTTTCTACAAAAACAGTTCTTAGTTTCACTGATTGTTTTTTATTGTTTCTGATCTCTATTTCATTTATTTCTGTTCTGATATTTGTTATTTCCTTCATTCTAATAACTTTGGGCTTAATTTTTTATTTTTCTCTATCTTCTTGAAAAATATGTTGTTTATTGGAGATATTTTTCCTCTATCTAGGTGTTTATCATTTCAAACCCCAGTTTACTACATAAATATTGTTATTTTGCATTTACATATTCATTTGTCTCAAAATACTTTTTGTTTTTTTCTTTAGATTCTTCTTTCATACATTGGTTAAGAACATCTTTTTTAATATCCACATACTTTTGAATTTGCAGGTTATCTTTTATAATTGATTTTAGTTGTATACCATTGTGATTGGAAAAGATGCTTATATGATTTCAATCTACTTAAATTTCTTAGACTGTGTGTGTGTGGACTAACATATGATCTCACCTAGAGAATATTCCATTTATCTTTAAGAAACATGTATTTTCTTGGGGCATCTAGGTGTGAGGTTAACCATCCCACTTTTCATATTGGCTCAGGTCTTGATCTCACAGTTCGTGGGGTCGAGCCCTGTGATGGACCCTGCTCTGACAGTGCAGACCCTGCTCGGGATTCTCTCTCTTTTTCACTCTGTCCCTCCCGCACATGCGCTCTCTCTCTCTCTCCCTCTCTCTCTCTCTCTCTCTGTCTCAAAATAAACAAACATTAAAAATTTCTTTGAAAAAAATGTCTAATCTTTTCTGTTGGGTGGAATATTCTGTAAATGTCTATTTGATCCATCAAGTCTAATGTATAGTTTAAGTCCAATTTTTACCAAATTTCTGACTAGATGATCTATCTATTGTTGAAAAGGGGTAGTTAAGTCTTCTAATATTATTATATTACC
>NC_043714.1:2043657-2050435 GCF_006229205.1 Suricata suricatta
ATTTAGTTACTCCTATGTTGGTTGCATGAATATTTACTAATGTTACATCCTCCTGATGGACTGACCCCCTTTACCATTTTATGGAGAACTTCTTTGTCTCTCATTACTGTTTTGGCAAAAGTCCATTTTGTCTGGGGTGCCTGGGTAGCTCAGTCAGTTAAGTGTTTGACTTTGACTCAGGTCATGATCTCACATCCCATAGGTTTGGGCCCTGTGTCTGGCTCTGTGCTGGCAGCTCAGGGCCTGAAGCCTACATTGGACTTTGTGTTTCCCTTTCTCTCTGTCCCTCCCCCTCTGGCACTCTGTCTTTCTCTCTCCCTCTCTCTTTCTCAAAAATAAATAACAGCAACAACAAAATTATAAAGTCTGTTTTGTCTGATGTAAGTACAGCACTCCCTGCTTTCTTTTGGTTTTTATTATATGGCGTATCTTTTTCCACACATCATTTTCAATCTATGGTTGTCCTTAAAGATGATGTGTATAGACAGCATGTAGAAGGGTTTTATTCAACCACTGCATATGTTGCAACCAGAGAATTTAACCTATTTGCATTTAGCTTATTTGCATTTAAGCTCCTTATTGATATTGATATTATATTTATAACAATCTATTTTAAGGGATAATAATTTAGCTTCAAACACATACAAATGCTGTACATGTTACCCTCCCCATACATATTTTATAGTTTCTAAATCACACTTTCTATCTTTCTTCATTAGTATCCATTAACAAGTTATTGTATTTCTAGTTATTTTTAATACATTTGTCTTTTAATGTTCATAGTCGAGTTATCAGTGATTATCTACCACCATTACACCATCAGCATACTCTGAATTTAACTGTTTCTACCTAATGAGTGACTTTTATTTTTTTTATGTATTCCTATTACTAATTTATGTACCTTTGTTTCAGCATGAAGAACTCCCTTTAGTATCTCTGGAAAGGTTTTCTCTAGAAAACACTTTATCTCCCTTGTTTGTGGGGAGCAAGATGAGACATCCCGCACAGAGGATCACATGCCTGGACAAGGGGTTGCAGAGTAAGTGTGCAAGATTATTCAGCAAGAAGATGTTGGGGGGTTGCTGGTAATGAATGCTGTCACCATTTCAGATACAAGGTTTTTAAAGAATTCTTGCGTTTGTTACTGAGAAGGTACTCCTATGCCTGAAATACAATTTTTTTAAAGAATTTCTTTTAAAAATTTTTTACTGTTTTTATGTATTTTAGAGAGAAAGCATGAAAAGGGGAGGGTTAGAGAAAGAGGGAGACACAGAATCTGAGGACAGGCTCAGGCTCTGAGCTGTCAGCACAGAGCCCAAAGCAGGGCTCGAACCCACAAACCATGAGATCATGATCTGAGCTGAACTCGAACGCTTAACCGACTGAGCCACCCAGATGCCCCTGAAATACAATTTTTTGACCTCACTTAATCCATATTAAGTTTGGGTGACTTCATGGTTTTTTTTTAAATTCCAAGAAAATTAAATTTCACATTGCAAGTGATAAAATGACCTTAATATTTAAAGGCAGGAAAATCACATAAATTAGAATAATAATCCTGGAGAATCATATAAATTAGAATAATAATCCTGGTGATCATCCACAAAGTTGGATGGTAAGTAAATACACCAGAATAACACCTGTTTAGGAAAATAGAGTGATAAGGTCAACTAGAGATGAGGAGATAGATCTCCTAGGAAATCCAGGAAGCTAAGTGGAGAGACCCTGGTGGCTAAAATAATGTGAGGAACACATGTGTTGTCATTTGACCAATGAATGTTTTTAATCATGACTAACAGTATGATAAAGGAGAAGGTGTATCGTATAAGAAATAGTGGGTTTCATTCAGATTACATAAATACAGAATACTTGTCCAACTTCTGGTTGAACTCTAGTTTAATAATAATATGCATAAAATATGTCTGCAACCATAATAATAACTCCCTCAGGCAGATAAATGCCAGTATACTAAATTTCCCTATTGAAAAAAAGGAGAAATAAGAATGTCTTCATGACTTATTTTTAGCTACACTTATATAAAGACTTCCAATCCCAAACTAATGGTTCTGTCTCCTAACTTGCCGGTGGGTTTGGGCATCAAATGACTCTCCCATACTGAGAGGAGCATGCTGCTCTTCCACGTCTACATACATCTCCTGGTATTCTTCTTCAAGCCACGACTCAATACTGTAGTCAGCTCACAGCGAGTAACTAGAGCAGCTTATGCTTCTCCCCTGAGTGGTTCTAGACTTTATATATATATACACATATCTCCAATCATCTGCATAGTATCTTCTTTTGTATATGCTTCGGCTAGAGTATCTTCATGTAAATTGCAGAAACATAAACTCCAGATGGCTTAGGCAATAAAGGACTACACATCAGAGTTAAGAACAGCTTCAGGGTTGGTTTGATTCAGCAGTTCAACCATGACATAGAGACCAATTTCCTTCTGTCTCATACTCAGCTTTTCTTCTTAAGACTTACTTCTTCTTACGGTCACAAGATGAATGCTAGCAATTACCTTGGCTTTCTACTTTGTCTTTGGGGAGAAAATTTTGCATTTATTCACGTGCACAGCAGTGTGAAGGTGCTAAGGTCTTTGCAACTTGACTTTATCTTGTCCTATTTCAATGACTTTTGGACAGGTTCCCAGTCTGCAAGCAGACAAATGTGCTTCTTGGACAAATGAGGAGTTTTGTATTCTTGAGAGGAAGATGCCTTTGGTTGACACTCATTTGGTGATATTGGCTGTTTTCATATAGCTTACATGAGAGGCATTGAGTGTGCTCTTTAGTTTTTATTAATATATCATGAGATGGTAAAGATGTAGTGTAAACAGTCTTCCCCCGACAGAATTTAACTAAATAACATGAATAGTTCTTATAATACTTTTCTTCATCCAGAAAGATATATAATCGCTTTTGGAAGCTTTTTCAGAAAGACGAAAAAGTTTCATTCACATAAACCCTCATCAAAAATTTTCTCCAAGCTTATTGGCTAAAAATTGATCATGTCCAACACTGAAAGAATAAATGGCGCATGAAACAGGAGTTTCTGACTGGAGTGGGTCTGGGCTGCATCCCTCAGCCAGAAGTATTAATAGCTTCCTAGAACAATGGGGACTGTGTTGGGGAAGAAAGGACCTGACCAACGGTTGGGGTGCTCATAAAAGTGAGGATTTGAGTATTGGGAAGACAATATCCAGATGGTAATAAAACATCGCTAACTTTATTAAAATGTTTCATTTTCTCTCACAATTAGTCTTTGTCACTTTAGTTAATGGCAGCACAATCTAGGGCCAATTACAAAAAAAAAAAAAAAGGAAAGAAAAAAGAAAAAGAGAAGCCTAAGAGACACTCTCTCTTTCCTCTGTGTCAGTGGCACTCGGATGTGGTTGTAAGTTCCAATCCAGCGTCATCTCGTCATGCTCACTGCACAGCATCTCTGCAGACTAGGTCTGTCCCGGGCATTTCCTAGCATGCCTCCACATTTGCTGCCGTATAGTCCAGGCTCCAAAGTGTAAGTAGGTCCTTTGCCTGCAAGAGCTCAGGCACAACCAATAGGATCAAGGTGTGGAAACACAGGATGGACAGCAGTGCACTATTGAGATGTCAATTACCAATGTGCCAGCCACGCCATCTCCACCGCAGCCATAAATAAAAACGGCCTTGTCTTCTGTCTTTATAACTGACTTCTCACGCACAAGAAAATTTGTCAGTAAGTGGTCCACCTGATGGGAGCTATTTTTCAAGTGATCAAACAAATATATCATCTAAACAAGTTAAATTATTTGATTTACTTGCAAACTTTACCAATGCTGAAAGTTCTCTTTCTTCAGAACAGCTTAGTGACCTGCTAACTGTAAAGCCATTCAGAAATGTTTATGGGATTGTAACTTTAGACAAATAATAATAATAATTAACTATAGACCTCAGCAATAATTACACAAATAATTGTTATCAAGGTCAATAACAAAAGGACATTGATACTGGCTAAATTAGTAAGGTAAGTTTCAAACTCTGATTATAGTAAGTGAAACTGACTCTATTCAGGAGATGTATGTGTACTTCATTGATTTTGCATCTGTACAGATTTAAAAATGATGTAATAATTGTTTATGCATCTGAATTTTAATGACTATATTGTTATCCATCACTATTTTTTATGTCAATTAAAATTCTAGCCCTGGCTTTGTATATACCAGTGTGTAATTTAGAGCAATTTGTTAAGTGTTACTGAATTTCAATATCTTCATCTATAAATGCTTGCTCCCCAGCGTTGTTGGGAGATACTTAGTAAATATCCATTGTATTTATATCTAAACAAATGCTGAGATCACTTTGAAATTAAAGTTTTCATATTATACTAAAATTAGCATTTTGAATAATTTGTATCAATTTTTTTTACTCCTCAATTTTCCTTCTTTTTCCCTGACTTTTTATCCCTGATCTACTGAGCACACTTTTGTTGGACCAATGTGACAGATATAGATTATTCCCTTTGCTAGACATAAAAAATGGCATGGGAAGAAGAGGCAGAAGGAGATGGGTTCCTTTCACCTGTGGTCTTTTAATGTGCAAATGAGAGGATTTCTTTTAGAGGACATTTCAGTGTGTATCTTTTAGCATATTACTTTGTTTTTCACTTGTATTGTTGCTGCCATATTTATGTTATCACGTAAGCAGTATCTTTCATTTGTTTGTGGTTGGGAAAAAATAAAGGAATAAGAAAAAACCCTACACTTTGTGGGTTTACTAGTATGCTAAGCATTGCGAAATATTTTCCCATTTAACAATTGAATTATTCTGGATAATTTGACAAACTATTGTCTTGTTTTTCTTTTTGTTTTTGTTTTTTTGACTCCAGAGAAAATGGTGTTTCCATAACTCTGAATTAATTTTCTTACTTGAATGGGAAAATGCTTTATAATCTTTATGTGATTAAGAGAATTACAAAAATTATAATTGGCACAAACATTCAAAATACACAAATATTTATTTATTACATTATTATTTATTATTTGTTGAATGCTTATAAAATGTCAAGTATCATTTGACAAGATTTAACTGTTTTATTTCATGTAATTTTCAAAATCAACCCATTAAGGGCGTGTTGCCTTTCTCCTCATTTTGTGGATGACAATTCAAAATGTAAGTAAAAGAAGTGAGTCATTGAGAACTAGCACAACCTGTTCATACTCGTCTAGACAGTAAATAATGGAACAAACTCTGAATGACGGCGCCGTGCTGCCAACAGTAAATAACTTTTATCTTCTTATTTTCAGATGTATTTTAGTAACCAGGAGTTTTACTATTTTATTTGTATTTTATTTATAGTGTTTCAGATGACTGTTAAAAGTATGTAAAATGCACTCTTACCAAAGACAACAAAGTAAAAACTAATTAAAAATAAAAAAGAAACAATACTACTCTGCAATCAAGAAAATTTGATAATCGTTCTGACTTAACCATCAAAACATGATGAGAAATAATTGCTTTTGCTTCATTAAAATAAAGAAGCTGGCCAGATTATGTCTAAAGTCCTCTCCAGGGGGAGGGGTAAACTCCCTCCGCACCGTTTTTCGAACTGAGAAGGATATTACGCTCATCTGCGAGAGTGGAAGGAGAAAATACGAACTCCAGAAGGAATAGAACCTCAAGGTTACCTGAGTGAGTGGGGGCGAACGGGGGAGATCCGAGGACGGGCCAGCCCGGACGGGCAGGGGAGGTAAGATCCCCAGCCCAACGTGGGGCAAGCGCGCCGCTCCCGAGAGACAAAGGGAAGAGACAGAGTCAGAACGCGCTCATAGAACTGTCTCTGGGGAAGAGGTATAGAATGCTTGGCTGCGCGTGGAGACAGAAACCCACTCCATAGATAACTGCTGGGCAGCTGGAATCCTGAACCGGGGTGGCGCAAAAGGAGGAATAGCCCCCAGCCCTAAGCCATCTCGGCGGGGAATCAGGCCCCTGTGGAGGCGAGAAGCGGCTGCGCTGGGGAAGCGCGCGCCACGGCGGAAGCAACCCGAGCAGCGACTATGCTGGGCGCAAGCAATTCAAACCTGGTTTTGGGAACGGGACCACGGACCGCATTTCCACGGCACACCCCGCCCCCTGCACAGACTGCGCGAATCCCGGGTCCCCACAGGGAAGAAATAAGGCGCGCACCGACAGGACCCTCAGCCAGGAGTCAGTGGCGCGTGGAGGCCCGGGCGCGCGCTGGAGCTCCCAGCACATTTCCAGGAGCGCACGGCTTCCTGAGCTAAGCTATCGGAAACTAAGAGAGTCTCGGTTTTTTGCTTTTTGTTTTCTTTCCTTTCCCCCATTGCAATCGCGATCCTGACTGGGGGTGGGGAGGCTGCAATTGAGTCTGTGAAGGTGCGCACTTCACCTTCTGCTGCTCATTTCACCTCAGGCAGGGGCGGAGCCTCTGAGAGCAGACACCAAGACTTACCCCATCAAACCAAGCCTATCCACCAGAGGGAGCTGCTGCTTGCTTTTTTTATTTTTATTTATTTTTATTTTTATTTTTTTTAATTATTTCTTCGGATTTTCTTTTTCTTTTTGTTTTTTGTTTTGCTTTGTTTTGGTTGTTTTTTTTTAATATATAACAAAAATTTTTCTTTTTTCACTAGTTTCGTACTTATTTCTTTGTCATTATTACTTTTTTTTTTCTTTTCTTCTTTTCCTTTTTCTATACTTAATTCCTTTAAATTTTAATCTTTATATTCCTTTCTCCTTTCTCCCTTACTTTTTCACCTTCTCGCAACCCAGATATA
>NC_043714.1:2051785-2069663 GCF_006229205.1 Suricata suricatta
GCTGAGAATGAACTGAGGGTTGAAGGGGAAAGGGGAGGGGGGAAAAGAGGTGGTGGTGATGGTGGAGGGCACTTGAGGGGAAGAGCACTGGGTGTTGTATGGAAAACAATTTGACAATAAAATATTATGGAAAAAAAATAAATAAAGTCCTCTCCAGCCTTGAAATGTAGGAGTGTCTCTCTTTGACCATGAAAACTATGTAGCTTCCTAGAAATCCAAAGTTGCCAAGACTGTCCGTGTAACCAGTCCTCCAGTGAAGACAGGGGTTTCATCGTCCCAGAAATCTCCCCTTTATGGTCACTCACCCACCTCGTCCTTCTCTATCACCAGCCTGGCCTCTGTCCCTGCAGACATTCATAAATAAAATTACGTTTTACATATTCTTTTATGTTTGGTTAATTTTACTCAATATAAGGTCAATGAGATTACTTTATGTTGTTGCATGCATTACCAATAGATGCATTAAAATTTTTTGTTTTCTCTATTTATAACAGTTTATTTCTCTTACCACATTTTGTAGTAGCTCAAGGTGCTGTAACAAAACACCATAGATTAGGTGGCCTACACAGCAGAAACTTATTTGCTCAGAATTCTGGAGGCTGGACGTCCGAGATCAGAGTCCCAGCAGTCAGCTCTCGACAGACCTTCTTTCTGGCTTGCAGATGGGTGCCTTCTCTCTGTTTGCTCACATGGCAGAGAGAGACTGCGATCTCTGGTGTCTTTTCTTATATGGATATTGGGAAAAGGCCCCACTCACATAAAGACCTCATTTCCCTAATCCCTCCCTTTTGGCCCTATCTCCAAGTACAGTCACATCGGGGGTTAGGGCTTCAACTAACTTTGAAGGATACAGTTCAATCCATAATACATATTAACCACCAGGGGGTTTCCAGTTTGGAGTCCAGTTTGGAGTGATTCTGAACAAAATGCTATGAACAACCTTACCCAAATCTTTTTGAGGACACATGCTTTCATTACTTTCAGATCCATTCAAGAGTTCCTAAGTTGCTAGTTCCTAAGGTGGTGTATGCTTATGATTACCAAAAAGCTACCAAATACCATTTCACAATCCAATCAATAATTTTAATAACCTCGGTTGTTCAAAGTATCCAAAAACCCTTTCAATGATCCAGACCTAATATAAGCCAGGCTAGCAAAAGTGATGTGAGTACTTTTCATTCATCTGACCTCTAAGGAAGGTACACATCTTTTCAAGTGTATTTTGGCTGCTCATATTTCTTCTGTGAGGTTCATCTTCACATCTTTGTAAATTTTATTGTTTTTTTCCAATTTTAAATTTAATTTATTTTCTAAATATTTTTGAACATTGTTATTTTGGATACAGATGGATTATCAGATATGTATATTATGAATATTTTCCCCCAAATTTTGCTTTTCTTGCACTTTAAAATGATCATGTTGAGACATGGTTTTAGAATGTGTTAGAGATTTCAATAGCCCTTATTTGGGTACATTTATTACTCAAATGTGTGGTCATTCTACTGTTTTATTTGAAAATTTCAGATATGTAATGAAATTTTCCCACGCTGGCTGGTCTGAACTCCTATGTTCCCTCCTATGCACAATCTCTATCATTTTCACTCCATTGTCAATCCAAGCAACTGCACCTGTGTGCCCACGATGACTCAGCCAAGGACCCTAGTGGAGTGCTGATAGATTTCCGTCTTTCCCTCCCCAGCTTTTGTCTTTCTCTACTAAACTGCCCCAACAGATCCAGGTAATTCAGAGCCACTACTTATGATTGCTGTCTCCTCAGTACAGTTGGATGATCACATTCTCTTTGGGTTCTATGTCTATTCACTGTTTCAACTCCAGGAAATTTTATCTATGCAGACATCCAAAGAATATATCAGCCTCAACTAATGAATTTTGCTTCTCTGAGAAATAGTGTTGTGCTTCTAATTTTGTAAGGTCTAAAATAGATGCTTTGTATATTTTGTCAGTTCCCTTACAGTTGCAGGGAAATTCAAGTACAGTTATTCTATCATAGAAGGAGGCATAAGTATCCATTTTTTAAAATATAAGTGAATATTTTAAAATATAAGTGAAAACAAGAAATTGAGAACACTAATTTGAAAAGATGTAAGAACCCCTTGTTTACGGCACAATTATTTACAACAGCCAAGACATGCAAACAAACTAAGGGCCAATCAAAGGACAAATGGATAAGGAAGATGTGGTATATATATATACATATATATACATATATATATATATGTATATATATATATGCAGTAGACTATTATGCAGCCATGAAAAAAAGAGGTCATACTTATTGAGGCAACATAGATGGAACTACAGGGTATTACACTAACTGAAATAGGTCAGACCAAGATAGACAAATATCATATGATTTCATTCATAACTGGAATCTAAGAAATGAGTAAATGAAAAGCTGAATCAGCCTTATAAATGCAGAGAACAAACTGAAGGTTGCCAGAGGTAAGGGGGCAGAGGTAGGGAAAAACGAGTGAGGGAGAGAAAGGGATACAAGCTTCTAATCCCAGAACGAATAAGTCCTGGGAATGAAAGGCACCACATTGTCAACGACCCTGTAATTCCAGTGTGGGAGAACAGGTGGTGGCCGCACTCGTGAAGAGCACAGCAGATTGTATGAACTTGTGAATCAGCGTGTTGTAACCAGAAACTAACTTAAGACTTCGTGTCAACTATACTCAAATAACATAATTAAAAATTTAAAAATAAAAGAGATAACTCACAAGAGAGCTTGATATCCTGTCCAGTCATGTGATATTAGGAAAAGGCTATTGCCTGGGGAGCTGGGGGATGCCACTTTCACCTCTCCCACCCACACACATTCATGTGCCCACGTGTCACAAGGATCCACCCTAGTAAGCCAAGCAGCGCCACACAGTGGACATGAGAGCTGTTACACCAAGCCCTAGATGACCACAAGTCTCTCTAACCTAGGTAAAGGCACAGACATCAAAATCCAAGAAGCACAGAGAACTCCCATTAATTTTAAGAAAAACCAACGAGCTACAAAGTATACCATAGTCAAATTCACAAAATACAAAGAGAAGAAAGAATTACGAGAGCAGCAAGGGGGGAAAGTCCTTAATATATAAGGGAAGACAGATCAGGTTCACAGCAGACCTGTCCACAGAAGCATGGCAGACCAGAAAGGAGTGGCAGGATATAGTCAATGGACTGAATCAGAAAAATATGCAGCCAAATATCTTTTATTCAACAATGCTGTCATTCAAAATAGGAGAGATGAAACGTTTCCCAGAAAAACAAAAACTACTAGCCCCCCAAGAAATTCTAAGGGAGAAGCTTTGAGTGGAAAAAAGATGAAACAAAACCAAAAATACAAAATGCAACAAAGACTAGAAAGGACCAGAGAACACCACCATGAACCCCAAACCTAGAGTGAACATAATGACAATAAACTCATATCTTTCAGTCCTCACTCTAAATGTCAATGGACTAAACACTCCAATCAAAAGACATAGGGTAACAGAGTGGATAAGAAAACAATATTCATCTATATGCTGTTTCTAAGAGACCCATTCTAGACCTAAAGACACATTCAGAATGAAAGTAAGAGGATGAATAACCATCTATCATGCTAAGGGTCATAAAAAGAAAGCCAGAGTAGGCATACTTATCTCAGACAGGCTAGATTTTAAACTACTGTAACAAGAGATGGAGAAGGGCATTATATCATAATTAAGGGGCCTATCCACCAAGAAGACCTAACAATTGTAAACATTTATGCTCCAAACATGTGAGATCCAAATATATAAATCAATTAAGCACAAACATAAAGAATTCACTGATAATAATTCCATAATAGTAGGGGACTTCAGCACCCCACTTACAGCACTGGACAGATCATCTAAACAGAAGATCAACAAGGAAACGATGGCTTTGAATGAAACACTGGACTGGATGGACCTAACAGATATATTAAGAACATTTCATCCTAAAGCAGCAGAATACACATTCTTCTCTAGTGCACATGGAACATTCTCCAGAATAGATCACGTACTGGGACACAAATCAGACCTCAACAAGTACAAAGAGATCAAGGTCACACCTTGCATATTTGCAGACCACAATGCTATGAAACTCAAAATCAACCACAAGAAAAATTTTGGAAAATCTATAAATTCTTGGAGACTAAAGAACATTCTACTGAAGAATGAATGGGCTAACCAGGAAGTTAAAGATGAAATTAAAAAGTACATGGAAGTCAATGAAAATTGTAACACCACAGCCTTAAACCTCTGGGACAAAGCAAAAGAAAGATTAGATAAGGAAT
The DNA here is from genome assembly GCF_006229205.1 of Suricata suricatta. Lineage (NCBI taxonomy): Eukaryota > Metazoa > Chordata > Mammalia > Carnivora > Herpestidae > Suricata > Suricata suricatta. Next base: position 2,056,095 of record NC_043714.1, read on the forward strand.
CAGTGATATCAAAAGACAAGAACAAAAACAAAAAAAAGTAGAACAGATCAATAAAACTAGGACATGATTTTTTTGAAAGAATAAACAAAATCAATAAACCACTATTCATCTTGATCTAAAAGAAAAGGAAAGGACCCAAACAAATAAAATTAAGAATGAAAGAGTAGAGATCACAATGAATGCAGCAGAAATACAAACAATAATAAGAAAATATTATGAGCAATTATATGCCTATAATTTGGCCAGTTTGGAAGTAATGGTCAAATTCCTAAAAAATATAAACTACCAAAACTGAAGCAGGAAGAAATAAAAAGTTGAACACACCCATAACCAGTAAAGAAATTGAATCAGTAATCAAAATCTCCCAAAAAACAAAAGTCCTGGTCTGGATGGCTTTCCATGGGGAATAATACCAAACATTTAAAGAAGAGTTAACTCTTATTACTTTGAGGATGTTCCAAAAAAATAGAAATGGAAGGAAAGCTTCCAAACTCATTCTATGAAGCCAGCATTACCTTGATTCCAAAACCAAAGATTCCCCCATGAAAAGTTAAACTATAGATGAATTTCCCTGATGAACATGAATGTGAAAATCCTTAACAAGATACTAGCCAACCAGATCCAACAATACATTAAAATAATTATTCACCATGATTGATACAGTTATACCCAGGATGCAGGGCTGGTTCAGTATCCACAAATTAATCAACATGATAGATCACATCAATAAAAGAAAGGACAAGAACCACATGATCCTCTCAATAGATGCAGAGGAAATATTTGACAACATACAGCATCCTTTCTGGATAAAAACTCTCAAGAAAGTAGGAATAGAAGGATCATACCTCAAGATCATAAAAGCCATATACAAAAGACCCATGATAATATCATCCTCAATCAGGAAAAACAAAGAGCTTTCCCCCGAAGGTCAGGAACACGACAGGATGTCCACTCTCACCACTGTTATTCAACATAGTTTTTGAAGTCTTAATCTTAGCAATCAGAAAACACAAAGATTTGCTTTCAAAATAGCAAGTAGGAAGTGAAACTTTCACTCTTTGCATATGGCATGATACTGTATATGGAAAACACAAAAGACTCCACGAAAAAAAGATTCCTAGAACTGATCTACAAATTCAGAAAACTCAAAGGATATAAAATGCATAGATATAGGTTGCATTTCTATACACCAATAATGAAGCAACAGAAAGAGAAGTCAAGGTATTCATCCCATTTACAATTGCACCAAAACCCATAAAATACCTTGGAATAAACTTAACCAAAAGGGTTGTGGGAAGCGGCAGCACAGGAGGAGTGACCGGTCGAACTATATCTCCTTAGAGGGAAGTTCCCTTCTTGTCAAGGGGACGCGCCCTCCCACAAGTAGAGCAACAGCTCTCGGGACTCTTCCATGCGCCCTGCACACGTGCCCCTGATGTGGTTAAATGCTAAGGTCCGGTCAGCCCCTGACCTTTAAAAATAAGGGTCTACCACAATTCCTCCTCCTTATCCCTTGAGAGTTCTCATCCTTCCATGAGGTTGTAGGGAAGTATGCTTTAGCAAGCAGGGTCACAAGGGGGACAGTCTGGAAAATAAGGAACTTGGCCTATTTTTATGCTTTGCTTATTCAACAGTAGCTCCTGTGGTTATTGTATAAAAGCTACAAACTGCTAATAAAGAATGACACTTTTGGTGCAATGGCTCTGAGTGTCCCTCCCGTCCCCTGACTTTCTGTCTCCTCTTTCTTCCTCATTCCCTTGCTGCGGGTCTCTTTTCAGATGGTCGCGGTGGGCCGCGACAAGGGTGAAAAATCTATACACTGAAAACTAAAGAAAGCTTATGCAAGAAATTGAAGAAGAAACAAAAAAAAGTGGAAAAACTATTTCATTGTCATGGATTGGAAGAACAAATATTGTTAAAATGTTGATACTACCCAAATCAATATACATATTCAATGTAACTCCTATCAAAATAACACCAGTATTTTTCACAGACCTTGAACAAACAATCCTAAAATTTATATGGAACCAGAAAAGACCCCGAATAGCCAAAGCGATCTTGAAAATGTAAACCGAGCTGGAGGCATCACAATCCCAAAGTACAAGCTGCCTTACAAAGCTGTAATAATCAAGACAGTATGGTACTGGCACAAAAACCTCAGATCAATGGAACAGAATAGACAACCCAGAAATGGACCCACAAATGTATGGCCACCTAATCTTTGACAAGGCAGGAAATAATATATAGTGTATAAAGACAGTCTCTTCAGCAAATGGCGTTGGGAAAACTTCAGCAGCAGGCAGAAAAATGAACCCGGGCCACTTTCTTACACCATACAAAAAAATAAACTAAAAATGGATTTGAAGGACCTAAACGTAAGGCAGGAAGCCATTAAAAACCTAGAGGAGGAAGCTGGCAAAAACCTCTTTGACCTCGTCTACCTCAACTTCTTACTGAATATGTCTCCAGAGGCAAGGGAAACAGAAGCAAAAACGAACTATTGAGACCTCATCAAAATAAAAATATTCTTCCATGTGAAGAAAACCATCAGCAAAACTAAACAGCAACCGACAGAATGGGAGAAGATATTTGCAAATGACATATCAGATAAAAGGTTAGCATCCAAAATGTATAAAGTACTTATCAAATTCAACACTCAAAAAGCACATAACCCAGTGCAGAAATGGACAAAAGACATGCATTGACACTTTTCCAAAGAAGGCATCCAGATGGCCTACAGGCACATGAAAAAATGCTCAACATCACTCATCATCAGGGAAATACAAATCAGAAGCACAATGAGATACCACCTCATACCAGTCAGAATGGCTAACATTAACAACTCTGGCAACAACAGATGCAGGCAGAGATGTGGAGAAAAAGGAACAGTTTTGCACTACTAGTGAGAATGCAAACTGGTACAGCCACTCTGGAGAACAATATGGGGGTTCCTCCAAAAATAAAAATAGAACTACCTTACAGCCCAGCAATTTCACTGCTAGGTATTTATCCAAAGAATATAGGTGTGCCTTTTTGAAGGGCGCCCCACTGTTTATAACAGCACTATAGACAATAGCCAAAGTATTGGAAGAGCCCAAATGTCCATCAACAGATAAATGGGTAAAGAATATGTGGTATATATATACATACATACACATATGTATGTACATATATGTGTGTGTATGTATATATGTAAACATATATATGTACAATGGTGTATGCAAAATTAGTCAGCAAAAGACAAATATACTATGACTTCGCTCATATTTGGAAATTAACATACATAACAGATGAACATAATGGAAGGTAAGCAAAAATAATATAAAAACAGGGAGGAAGACAAAACATAGAAAATTTTAAATATAGAGAACAGACTGAGGGTTGCTGGAGGGGCTGCTTGTGGGAGGACTGGCCAAAGGGCAAGGAGCATTAAGGAAGGCACTTGGGATGACTCTCGGGTGCTATATGTAGGGGATAAATCGCTGGATTCTATTCCTGAAATCGTAATTGTGCTACATGTGAAGTAACTTGAATATAAATTTTAACAAGAGAGAAAGAGAACGGTAATATGCATACATTTGTTTACTGATTTTTTTGGCATTTTCATCTCCACTATAATGACTTCGAAGTCGGAATGCTGAGCCAAAGGGTAAATTATGTATATCTCAGGTATGTGTTATGTAACATATATAATTTTATAATGACAAATTCTCTTTCATTGGAGGTACCAGTCCATTTTGCCTTCCCACTAGTAATGTGTAAGAGTTAAACACACTTTGTGGAAAGCACATTTATGTTTTGAAAGAGATAATGAAAAGGCAAATTATAGAATAAGAAGGAAATATCTTGGCAAATTCCTTTCCATTAGTTACCGACAATGATACCCATTAGTGGCCATCGTCTTGTTGAAATAACGTGTGTTCAAATCTTTGTTTTTAAATTAAATAAATGAGTCATCTAGAAGAATAAAATTTTAGAAACTTTTTCTTAGATACCATGCATTTCTAGTTAAGCTAAAATTCTTAAAAGCTTTTGCTTTTGCTAATGTCTACCTAACATTTAGAAGAATATTTAAATAAATTCCTCCAAGGGGCATGGACAGCAGATTCTTCATGTGTAGGTGAGCGTTTTTAAGGATTACTCCACCAAATTTTACTTTGCTGTTGCATTCTACCATAGCAATCAGATTTTTGTCAGCCCCAATAATTATTCAGCTTTGACTTTCTTATATCTCTCTATTCGTATTCCTCATAATTAGGAAGCAGCTGTTTCTCGCCTCTGACAGCAACGGTCAGCTGCAGACGGGACATTGATGTTGGAGGAAAATGACAGACTGCTTAATGTCAGTGACTGAGCACCGCAGCGAGGAGGCTTACAGAGATGCAGTATCTACATTTTACATCTGAACCTTATAATTGGCTCATTTCTGACTTACTAGTCCAAGGGGACTTACAATTTATTTTAGAATAAAACCTTGAATACATGACTAGACATAGCTATAGCTGTATCTCATGCTCTTTCTGTACCAAAATCAAATAATAATAATCAAACATTTTGTTTAAGGCAAGATGTATTATTAACAAATAGATTTGCCAGATTATTTACTCCACAGTTTCCTTTTATATTACAAAAAACTATTCTAAATTAGGCAATACATAATGAAGGTTTATATATCATTAACTCCAGCCTAAATTCTAAATTAAGAAGAGATGGTTTCTAGAGCTTTCCTTTAGAAAGTTACTTAGTTTTGAATTTAGAAGAGTAAGAGACACACAAGGAAGAGAGTCTTGGGGACAGATGGATGATGGTTCTATAATTACAAAGCTTCAACTGTGTATTTGATTTCAAATGATATATAAAATTTTAGTTAATATGATTTAAAGTGTAGAAAATGTGAACTCAATTGAAACAAACATCTGAAAGTGCTAGTTCCTTACAAGTTATATAATTGATTTTTTTTCCATTTTCTGAAGAAGTACCAATGATTTATGGCACATGAAAATAGAGAAGAAATAAAATAAACTAGGTAACATTCAACTTAGAGATATTATGAGAGAGGAAATATGTAAAGATACCTGCTCAAGTTAAATTCCTGATTGTGTATTCTGTATTATTACATAAATTAATAATGTTGGAAACAATTCGGTTAAAAACAATCTTTTTAAAAAATTAGAGCACAATAACTCAAGCATTTTCAAATAATCCAAATATAAGACATTTTGAGGGGAAGCATTTTATACTGACTTACCTTCTGTCACTATATCTGGTATTTAGGAGGGCAGTGAAGAATTTCCCAGAAAAGATGCAGTTCCCTTATTTCAAATAAAAAGGACGATAAATTTGCATAGGTCTTGTTAAGTTTTACTTCTGTACCACCTCCACGGGGCAGAAACCACTTCACCTCATCCCAACCAGGATGCAAATTCTTATAGGTCTCTGGATTCAGCATTTCTGAGCAGAGGAAAATCATCGGTTGAAACAGCTATCAAGGACCGTGACTTTATTCCTACATGTATTGTTTCAATGCCACATCCTCATATTTACGGAAAAAAGAGTAGGTACTGGCACCCAGAAAGCAAGAACATGTAGACTCAAAAAACCTTTTGTGAAGGTGGAAAATACAAGCCAACTTTATAGACCATTTTATCTTCAGCTGACCAATATGCCTTTTATAAGTTATTTAGAAGCATTCCAGTCCATTTGATGTAGTTAAGCCCTCTAGCATGCAAAAACAAAGTTAAACTAAAACCCCAAGCCGATGACAATCAATATGGTGGCATCCCAACTGAACTCCAATACAAGAGAAGAAAAACAGATACTGTGAATATTGCTTGTAGAAATGTGAAGATGCTGAAACTCATCTTCTAAGTGAGCAACACAGAAACTGCACGGAGTAATCACTATGAAGTTGTTGATGATACTGTATCTAAGTTAATTTTTCACTTTGTGGAATATGAAAGGGACATGCCTGAAAAGAAAATGATAAAATACAGTATTTTATAGAAATCCCTTTCTCCTGTTACAGCAACTGTTCTGAAAAAGTCTTGATCCAAAAGAAAAGCTAGAAATGCAGCATATTCCTCAGAAAGACTTCAGAGAAAATAATGTGGAAGGAATTAAGCAGAGTTTCCTATAAAAAGGAACTCAGGAAACTGAGAAAAAGCTTGTTTTTATTTCAGAATGCATCCTTGACCCTTCAAGTGAATTGAGAGGATTTGATGAGAAAGCTGCTAGTAAATGTTCCATGTTACATCCAGCTGGAAATGACATAAAGCTACATTTTACACATCGATGCCCACATGAAAATAAACAGAGTTGTAGTATGAAGATACATTAATAATAAATGAAAATGATTTAGAAGAACTAAGGCTAGATCACTGCCCATGTAGGCTACAGGCATCTCTACAAGTTTCTTACATTAATACAGATAATTCTGCATCTCGACCAAAACAAAAGTCAGATACTGTGCTTTCCCCAGCAAAGGATCTGAAGGAAAAGGGTCTTCATCCTTTGGTCATGATTCTGATCTGTTAGCAGTAAACCATTCACAGGAGCATCTAACAGTTCAGGCAGACTCCAACCTGAAATCCTCTTGAGGAGCGCAATGAATATGACAATCAGGAATATGGATAGTTTACCTTTTGGTAAGATCCATCAGAAAGTCAAAATATTATTAGAAATAAATAAGAACATCTGGAACCAAGTGTGGTATTATATAAGGACAGAACTGAATTTCTTTATATACGAGAAGAGAAGACAATTGGCACCTCACCGGTACAATCTCTACTGGACTCATTTCAGACTAGTGAACTGAAGCCAGAAGTTTTGGGTTTCACAAGTTACACTGAAAGCAGTGGTAGGTGGGATGTTTTAGATATTTGGAAAGAGGAAACTTTAAATATTTGTTGTCAATGTTTTTTCTTCCCCTTCAACTTCTACATATGTTGGCCTTTTAAACTTAAAAAATAAATTGAGGTGGTTAAGCATCCAACTTTGGCTCAGCTCATGGTTTTGTGGTTCATAAGTTCAAGCCCCGTATCAAGCTCTATGCTGACAGCTCAGAGGTTAGACCCTGCTTTGGATCCGTGTATCCCTCTCTGTCCCTCCTCCGGTTTTGCGCTCTCTTCCTTTCTCTCTCTCTCTCTCTCTCTCTCTCTCAAAATTAAATAATCATAAATAAATAAATAAATAAATAATTGATTTTCAGAGGTGAAAAAAATTCAGGAAACTACCATTGATGTAATCCTATCAGTCAACATCCAGACTTTATAAATATTTTTCCAGTTGACAAATGAACAAATGCATTCAAAATTTTTCATTTTTTTAAATTAGCATTTAAGATTTTTGTTATGTTTTGAGGCATTTACAATTATACTAATAAAGATTGCTTGGAGTAATAATTTATACATGGTCTCCTCACATGCATCAAGGGAAAAGATTATTACTAACTCTGGCTAACTGAAACTGTCAATCCACATGTATTTTATTTCCAAATGACAATGTTTTTATTTTATTTAGTCTAACTAACCCACACTCAAGTTTTGGGAGATTAAGAGTCCTCGATAAATAGTCCCTGTTTTAACCTGAAGCCTCAACACACAGACAGATAGAAAAAGATGAAACAGAGAGCAAAAGGTTACTTCCAGAACTGATGACGACTGGACAGGAGAATATAGGCTGAGGTCTATTAGTCAATGAAGATTCCTAATAAATACCTGAGAATTAGGAAAGCCCAGCACACTTCCCAGGCGAAGTGGGACAACCACACGTAGTTTTCTAAGAGAGAAGCTTCTATTGAAATGTCACATGGTCTTTCAAATCCAAAAGGGCTATGAATGAAATACTTCGAACAAATCTTCCAATGAAAGGACTACATATTTTAGAAAACATTTATTTTAATTTTAATTACTTCCCAAACCAAAAATACAAGCAATTAAACACTAATGAAACTTGGCACTGATGAAGAGCAAATAAGTGGATTTGAAGATAAACCAAAAATATTTAGCCAATGGAGAGTAAAATATATAGAATAAAACATGCAAAACAGAATCTGTTTTTGAGGTTTGACTATTGACACTTTCAAGCCCCATTTCTACCCAATTCCTTTTTGCCCCATAACCCACCAGGCTGATTGGAAAGCCCAGGAGCTCTTTCCCCTATGCTGAATAGGAACTACAAATAATGCATATTGTTCTTGGGAATCCTAAGGTCAGTCCAGTCCTCACTGTAAGAAAAGTGCTCCTGGTACCTGTCTTCACTCAAGGCAGTTTTGATCAGCCTGGGAATAACCATGTTCTCCACAGAGTGTCTCATGATATGATGGGTAAATCTCTCCATATCTTCTGATTTAGATGTGACATTATCTGTTTTGACATCTGAACCAAGTTTGAGTAGAGGGAAGAGGAGATTGATTCTGCTTTTCATGGGGCAAATAAAAGATACATTAAAAAGAATATACCTTTTATGCAAGAGAAACCATACAAGTCTAACAGGTCCTACTGAAGTCCCAAAGTTATGTTGTAAACCATCTTTTTCCCATTGGATTTAGTAACAATTTTTCAATCATTTCATGCATAACACAACTTTTTAAAGGGATTATTCCTCAAATTTATTGTCCCCAAATTATTTCATTACATTTCCATAAGAATGTAAACTTGGACATTATCAGAAATTACCATAATATTACTATATTTTTACCCTCCTCATTATCAGAATGGTCTTTACTAGCTATATTTTTGAGATATGTTTTTTGTATAGTTGAAAATGCAGCAGGTGTTTTAAAATTAAGCTGCTAATTGTTCCATCGCATGCCATCATTTAAAAATAATGGTCCTAGGGGTGCCTGTGTGGCTTAGTCGGCTGAGCATCTGTTAATTTTGCACATGTCATGACCTCACAGTTTGTGGGTTTGAGTCCCATGTTGGGTTCTGTGCTGACTGTGCAAGGCCTGCTTGCGGTTCTACTCTCTCTCTGCCCCTCTCTGGCTCGTGAATTCTCAATCTCTCTCTCTCTCTCTCCCTCTCAATAATAAATTAAAAAGTAAATATTTAAAAAATTAAAATTAAAAAAATGATCATACAATAAAAACCTGGTTATTAATCAGAACTTTTTTTATAGCATGAAATTATAACCTCACTCTTTTCCAGCTGAATGACGTGGTATAACTAACCTAGACCAAGTGAAACATTTTTTAAATATAGTTTATTGTCAAGTTATTTTCCATATAACACCCAGTGCTCATCCCCACAAGTACCTTCCTCCATCCATCATCCCCTTCCCCTTTCTCCCTCCCACTTCAGCCCTCAGTTTGTTTTCAGTATTCAAGAGTCTCTCATGGTTTTCCTCCCTCCCTCTCCCTAACTCTTTACCCTCTTCCCCTCCCCATGGTCCTCTGTTAAGTTTCTCTTGTTAGATTTATGAGCAAAAACATGTGGTATCTGTCCTTCTCTGCCTGATTTATTTCACTTAGCATGACATCCTCGAGCTCCATCCATATTGCCGCAAATGAACAGATTTCATTCTTTCTCATTGCCATGTAGAACTCCATTGTATATATAAACCACATCTTCTTGATTCATTCATCAGTTGATGGACATTTAGGCTCTTTCCATGATTTGGCTATTGTTGAAAGTGCCACTATGAACATTGGGGTACATGCGTCTCTAAATATCTGTACTTATGTATGCCTTGGATAAATCCCTACCAGTGTTATTAATGGGTCATAAGGGAGTTCTATTGTTAATTTTTTGAGGAACCTCTACACTGTTTTCCAGAGTGGCTGTACCAGTTTACATTCCCAACAACAGTGTTGGAGGGGACCTGTTTCTCCACATCATCACCAGCATCAATAGTTTCCTGATTTATTCATTTAAGCCAGTTGAACTGGCATGAGGTAGTATCACAATGTGGTTTTGATTTGTATTTCCCTAATGATGAGTGATGCTGAGCATAGTTTCAAGTGTCTGTTGGCCATCTGGATGTCCTCTTTAGAGAAGTGTCTGTTCATGTCTTCTGCCCATTTCTTCACTGGATTATTTGTTTTTTTGGTGTGGAGTTTGGTGGGTTCCTTGTAGATTTCAGACACTAGTCTTTTATCTGATATGTCATTTACAACTATCTTTTCCCATTCCATTGGTTGCCTATTAGTTTTCTTGATTGTTTCCTTTGCAGTGCAGAAGCTTTTTATCTTGATGAGGTCCCAATAGTTCATTTTTGCTCTTGATTCCCTTGTGTTGGGGATGTGTCAAGTAGGAAATGGTTGCATTTGATGTTAAGGAGGTTGTGTTCTGCTTTCTCCTTCAGAGTTTCAATGTTTTTCTGTCTCACATTCAGGTCCTTCATCCATTTTGAGTTTGTTTTTGTATATGGTGTAAGAAAGTGTTCTAGATTCATTCTTCTGCATGTTGCTGTCCAGTTCTACCAGCACCACCTGTTAAAGAGGCTGTCTTTTTTCCATTGAATACTCTTTCCTGCTTTGTCAAAGATTAATTGGCCATACATTTGTGGGTCCAGTTCTGGGTTCTCTATTCTATTCCATTGATTGGTCTATGTGTTTGTTTTTGTGCCAATACCATACTGTCTTGATGATGACAGCTTTGTAAGAGACTAAAGTCTGAGATTGTGATGTCTCTCATTTTGGTTTTCTTCTTAAATATTACTTTGGCTATTCAGGGTCTTTTGTGGTTCCATACAAAATTTAGGATAGGTAGTTCTAGCTTAGAGAAGATGCTGGTGCAATTTTGATTGAGATTGCATTGAATGTGTAGATTGCTTTTGGTAATAATGACTTTTTAACAATGTTTATCCTTCCAACCCATGAGCATTTAATACTTTTCCATTTCTTTGTGTCTTATTCAATTTCCTTCATAAGATTTCTATAGGTTTCAGTATACATTCCTTTTACTTTTTTGGTTAGGTTTATTCCAAAGTATTTTATGCTGTGTGTGTGTGTGTGTGTGTGTGTGTGTGTGTGTGTGTGTGTGAAATTGTGAATGGGGTGTTTCTTTATTTCCCTTTCTCTTGTTTCATTATTGGTGTATAAAAATGCAACTGATTTCTGTACATTGATTTTGTACCCAGCACCATCGCTGAATTTCTGCATCAGTTCTAGAAGGCTTCTGGTGGAGTTGTTTGGGTTTTCCATGTAGAGTATCATGTCATCTGTGAAAAGTGAACATTTGACTTCATCTTTGCCAATTCTGATGCCTTTTATTTTTTTTTGTTGTCTGACTGCTGATGGTAGGACTTCCAGCACTACGTTAAACAACAGTGGTGAGTCTGAACATCCTCGTCATGCTCCTAATACCAGGTAGAAAGCCCTCAATTTTCCCCATTGAGGATGATATTAGCTGTAGGCTTTTCATAAATGACTTTTATGATGTTTACATAAGTTCCTTCTATTCCAACTTTCTGGAGGGCTTTTATTAAGAAAGGGTGCTGTATTTTGTCAAATGCTTTTTTTGTATCCATAGACAGGATCATATGGTTCTTATCTTTTCTTTTGTTAATGTGATGCATCACGTTGATGGATTTGTGAATATTGAATGAGCCCTGTAGCCCAGGAATGAATCCCACTTGATCTTGGTGGATAATTCTTTTTATATGCTATTGAATTGGATTTGCTAGTATCTTGTTGAGAATTTTTGCATCTGTATTCATTAAGGATACTGGCCTGTAGTTCTCTTTTTTTGTTGTTGTTGAGTCTCTGACTGGTTTGGAATCAAAGTGATGCTGGCTTCATAGAATGAGTTCAGAAGTTTATCTTCTATTTCTATTTTTGGAATAGCTTGAGAATAGGTATTGACTGCTTTAAGTGTCTGGTAGAATTCCCCGGGGAAGCCATCTGGCCCGTGGCTCTTATTTGTTGGGAGATTTATGATAACTGATTTGATTTCTTCACTGGTGATGGGTATGTTCAGATTTTCTATCTCATCCCATTTGAATTTTGGTAGTGCCTGTGTGTTTGAGAATTTGTCCATTTCTTCTAGATTGTCCAGATTGTTGGCATATAATTTTTCATAGAATTCCCTGATGATTGCTTGTATTTCTGAGAGAATGGTTGTAATAGATCAATTTTCATTCATTATTTTGTCTGCTTGAGTGTTCTCTCTTTTCTTTCTGTGGAGCCTGGCTAGAGGTTTATCAATCTTTTTTTTTTATTAAAAAAAAACAATAGCTCTTTGTTTCATTGATCTGTTCAACTGTTGTGTGTGTGTGTGTGTGTGTGTGTGTGTGTGTGTGTGTGTTCTATATGCTTTATTTCTGCCCTGATGTATATTATTTCTCTTCTGCTGGATTTGGATTGCTCTTGCTATTCCCCTTCTAGTTCTTTTAGGTGTTCTGTTAGATTTTGAATTTGCATCTTTTCCAGATTCTTGAAATAGGCCTAGATTGCAATACACTTTCCTCTTAGGACTGCCTTTGCTGCATCCCAGAGGGTTTGAATTGTATTTTCATTTTCATTTGTTTCCATATATTCTTTAATTTCTTCTCTAATTGCCTGATTGGCCTAATCATTCTTTAATAGAATGGGCTTTAGCTTCCATGTTTTTGGAGGTTTTCCAGACATTTTTTATGGTTGATTTCAAGTGTCATAGTGTTGTGATCTGAGAGTGTGCATGGTATGATCTCACTTCATTTATATTTATGGAGGGCTGCTTTATGATCCAATATGTAATCTTGGAGAATGTACCATGTGCACTCAAGAAGAAAGTGAATTCCCTAGCCTCAGGATGTAGAGTTCTAAATATATCTGTCAGATCCATCTTTTCCAATGTGTTGTTCAAGTCCATTTTTTCTTTAGTGATTTTCTGTCTGGTTGCTCTATCCATTGCTGTAATTGGAGTATTAAAATCCCTTGCAATTAGCACATTTTTATTGATAAGATTGTTTCTGTTTGTAATTAATTGTTTCATGTATTTGGTTGTTCCGAATTTGGTGCCTAGATGTTTATAATTGTTAGCTCTTCCTGATTGAGAGACCCTGAAATTATTATATAATGTCCTTCCTCTGATATAATTATGGCTACTGTGGCTTTCTTTTGACTTCCAGTCACATGATAGATATTTCTGCATTCCTTTACTTTCAATCTGAAGGTGTCTTTAGGTCTAAAATGAGTGTCTTGTAGACAGCAAATAGATGGATTTCGTTTTTATCCATTCTGCTACCCTATGCCATTTGATTGGAGCATTAATCCATTTTCATTCAGCTTTATTATTGAAAAATATGGGTTTTGAGTCATTGTGTTTTCTGTGGGGTTCATCCTTGTAGTGGTATCTCTGGTACCTTGTATTCCTTGTAACATTTCCCTCGTAGAGTCTCTCTTAGGATTTATTGTAGGGTTGGTTTGATGGTGATGAATTCTCTCAATTTTTCTTTATTTGGGAAAACCTTTATCTCTTCTTCTATTTTGTTTTTTTTAAATATTTTTTTGTTTTTATTTATTTTTTTCCATAATATTTTATTGTCAAATTGTTTTCCATACAACACCCAGTGCTCTTCCCCTTAAGTGCCCTCCACCATCACCACCACCTCTTTTCCCCCCTCCCCCTTCCCCCTCAACCCTCAGTT
>NC_043714.1:2069763-2133258 GCF_006229205.1 Suricata suricatta
AAAAAAAAAAAAAACAAAACGAAAAAAAAAGAAAAAAATAACAACCCGAAGGAATTAAAAAAAAAAAAAAAAAGCAAGCAGCAGCTCCCTCTGGTGGATAGGCTTGGTTTGATGGGGTAAGTCTTGGAGTCTGCTCTCAGAGGCTCCGCCCCTGCCTGAGGCGAAATGAGCAGCAGGAGGTGAAGTGCGCACCTTCACAGACTCAATTGCAGAGTCCCCACCCCCAGTCAGGATAGCGATTGCAATGGGGGAAAGGAAAAAAGCAAAAAGCAAAAAACCGAGACTCTCTTAGTTTCTGATAGCTTTGCTCAAGACGCTGTGCGCTCCTGGAAATGTGCTGGGAGCTCCTACATTCTAAGCGCGCGCCCGGGCCTCCACCCGCCACCGACTCTTTGTTGAGGGTCACTTCGGTGTGCGCCTTATTTCTTCCCTGTGGGGACCCAGGATTCGCGCAGTCTGTGCAGGGGGTGAGGTGCGCCGTGAAAATGCGGTCCGTGGTCCCGTTCCCAAAACCAAGTTCGAATTGCTCGTGCCTGGTGCAGTCTCAGCTCCGGCTGCTTCCCGCTGGGGAGCGTGCCTCCCCAGCGCAGCTGCTTCTCACAGCCACAGATGCCTCTGATTCCCCGCAGAGATGGCTTAGGGCTGGGGGCTATTCCTTCTCTTGCTCCCCGCTACCCAGCAGTTATCTATGGAGTGGGTTTCTGTCTCCAAGCGCAGCCAAGCATTCTATACCTCTTCCCTGGAGACAGTTCTATGAGCGTGTTCCGACTGTCTCTTCCCTTTGTCTCTCGGGTGCTGCACACTTGCGCCACGTTGGGCTGGGGATCTTACCTCCCCTGCCCGTCCCGGGCTGGCCCGTCCTCGGATCTCCCCTGTTCGCCCCCACTCACTCAGGTATCCTTGAGGTTCTATTCCTTCTGGATTTCGTATTTTCTCCTTCCACTCTCTCAGATGAACCTAATATCCTTCTCAGTTGGAAAAACGGTGCGGAGGGAGTTTACAGAGCTCCCTTCCTCTCCGCCATCTTGGCTCCCTCCTCTCTTCTTCTATTTTGAATGACAGGCTTGCTGGATAAAGAATTCTTGGCTGCATATTTTTTCTCTTCATCATATTGAAGATATCCTGTCATTCCTTTCTGGCCTGCCAAGTTTCGTTAGATAGGTCTGTAACCACTCTGACAGGTTTCTTTTTGTATGTGAGGGCCCTTTTATCCTTAGCTGCTTTTAGCATTCTCTCTTTATCTTTATATTTTTCCAGTTTCAGTATGATAAGTAGTGCGGAAAGTTGATTCAAATTATGTCTGAAGGAGTTCTCTGTGCCTCTTGGATTTCAATGTCTATTTCCTCCCTCAGATTGGGGAAGTTCTCAGTTATAATTTGATCAAGCACCTCTTCAGGATTTTTTTTCTCTTTCTTCTTCTTCACGAATTCCTGTGATGTGGATATTGTTCTGTTTGATTGTATTGCTCAGTTCTTGAATTCTCCTTTTGTGCTCCTGGATCATTTTCTCAGCTTCCTCTTTTTCTAACATTGTGTCTTCTAATTCATCTATTCTCCTCTCTACCTTTTCAACCTATGCAGTGTCTGCCTCCATTTTATTATGCACCTCATTTATAGCATTTTTAACCTAGTCAAAGCTATTTTTAAGGTCCCTAGTGTTTGTTACCAACAGCTTCTCTGATGTCCTCCATTCTTTTTTCAAGCCCAGCGATTAATATTATGCCAATTCTTCTAAATTCTTGCTCTGTTATGTTGCTTATATCTGTTTTGAGCAGTTCTGTGGCTGTGACTTCTTCTTGGAAATTCTTTAGAAGAGAGTTCTTCTTTTTCATCATTTTGGCTAGCTTTCTGTCTCTTGTCAGTTTTAAAAGCTTGTTATGCACCCTGCACCTGTGAGTACTGCTCTATTAAGGGAGACTCATTGACTGTCCAGGGCCTGTCCATTCAGGAGGTGTTCTTTTAATGTTGTCTCTTGGTTTCTCCTGTTTGGCCTTTGGTTATTTTATTTCCCTACTCAGTGATAGTTGGGACTCTCCACCATTTGTATTTTAGTTTGTTTCTTGAGGTAGCCTTGGAAAGAAAACCAGACAGACAAACACACAGGGAACAAAAGCTCACAAACACATAGACAAATGAAGCAAACAAACAAACCAAAAAGGGAAAGAGAAAAAAAGAAATGAAAAAAAGGGGCGGGGGGGACAAAAACAACAAAAGACAACTGACAGTCTAAAAGCATAAAACCAGAAATCCCAGCTACAAATAAAGAATAGGGAGGAGGCAGTGCTGTGGAAAAATATCACAAAGAAAAGTGACGGGTGTGGAGAAAGTGAAATTGAACGTCGACAAGGCAAAGAGACTAAAATGCTTAATTCAGTGAAAGAAAGAATAGAATATGGTAGGAGGTGAGGAGGAAAAAAAAAAAAACAGAAGAAGCTATATAGTCTGATTATTCCAGAGAGAGAAAGAAAGGAAGGTAGCATCAAAAGAATGGATTAAGTATGACTTTTAGGCAAACCAATATCCTGCTTGCCCTGTGCAGAGGAGAGGAGAGATAAGAATGAGATAAGGGAAAATATATCTGAATAGCAAGAATTGATTTCATCATGGCAATGCATCAGTGTTGGTCTTTCCTGGGCTCTGGGGAAAAAGGAGGAAACACAAGGGGGGAAGGCAGCTCTCCAGGGTGAATGGGCATGGTTCGGTGTAGGTAGGTGGGTCTAGCCTCCTCTGTGGTTCCACAGGCTGCTCCCGTACGTCCTGCCTTTGTAGTTGTGGGGTGAAGAATGGAGGCCCCCCAGTCACTCCTAGAACCAAGTGTAGCAACCCACTCTTTTGAGTCTGATATCCCTGTGCCATGGGTGTGCCAGGTTGTATTTTCCAAGCCCTGCCTCTTTTCCAAATCTTAGTCCATGTACTTTAATGATGAGATGTAGTCCTGCAGGTGAGTGGCTTCCTAGGCTGGAATCTAGTAGGGAGAAATGGGGAGCAGTTTTTCCCGGCCCAGCCTGGGACTGGGGCATTGAGCCCAAGGAATACGCGCTAGACAGAGAAAGGATGTCTCTCTCTGCACCCTGTGGTTATACATAGGATAACAGGATCCTTCTCCGACCTGGGCCGAGGTGTTTCTCTTCTTTAGAAACAGCTCTAGGAGCGTTTTCAGTCTCTCTCTCTTTTCCCCTCATCTCTCCGTGGCTCTGTGCACTCTCCGTGGCTCTGTGTTGGTGGAGGTGGGGGGCTTCCTCCCCTCCAAGCCCCCAGGTCCTAGCCTGTTTTTATCTTCCCCAGTTCGCACACACTCACACACATATGAGGCTGTCCTCTCTGTGGACTCTGTGTCTTTTCCTCCCACTCTTGCAGATCAGAGTTCTGTGGCTTCAGTCCTTCTTAGTTTGATAGATGAGGACCAGCGAAAATTACAGAGCTCCCTAGTTCTCTGCCATCTTGCCCCTCTCCAAAACATATTTTTAAATATATGACTTAAAAAGGCCTTTAAGAAGGTAACTTTTACAATTACAAAATGCCACCCTTAAAGTTTTATTTTGTAAAACTTCAAATGTGAAGCTATCAACAGTTTTTAAAAATCTCTACATTTTAGTGAATCAAAGGTATAATTTCATATAAACTTCATTTGAATAGAGGAGCAAACTAATCTGTATGCTTTAATGTTGACAGTTTTATGATTCTGGAATTGTGGGTTTGCAGAATTGTCAAAATATCACCACCAGCCTTGGACATATCTGGCACTTTCACTTCATTCTTTTGAAATAGGTTTCTTTATCATTGATGAAACAAAATTGGATTTGATGTGACCTAGGCTTTCTTCTGCTTCTAAAATGATGTGACTTTTCTCTGTGACATATATCCCAAATTCATTAAATTCATTATAGTTACAAAATATTGATTATATAGTTAATATTATAAGACTTGACTTTTACCAGAAGTGGGTATTTTATGTTTATCTTTTTTCACCTTTTTTTGGTTTTCTAATTATTTATAAGGTACAAGTGAATTTAGCAACACTTCTCAAGACAGTTTTACACATAAGTTATAACAGATGTATGTTTATTTTTTCTTTCTTCCTTTTCAGATCTACTACATAAGGTATGTTGCTTAGTTCCTTTTAGACATAACCACTGATGTTTAAGTTTTGGTTTTCATGAAGGTAAAATTGGTAGATAGCATTATATAAGTTTCGGGTATACAATGTTATAATTTGACATCTATATACACTACAAAGTGATCATCAGCACCAAAAATCTAATTACTATCCATCAGCATAGAATTGACTCACTTCACCCATATTCATTTTTTATCCATCCCCAACCCCCTCTCCTCTAGTTTTCCTCAGTCTTTCTCTTTGTGAGTTTGTTTTTGTATTATTTGTTCTTTTGTTTTGTTTTGATTTTAGATTCCAAATGTGAGTGAAATAATATGGTATTGTCATTCGCTGTCTGACTTACATCACTTGGCATCGTACCTGTGTGTCCATGTTGTTGCAAATGGTAAGATTTTATTTGTCTTTGTGACTGAGTAGTATTCCATTTTATATACCACCTTCTCTTTATACATAATTCATCAAAAACACTTAAATTTTTCCAAATTTTCGCTATTGTAAAGAATGCTCCAAATGAAAGTTAAGGGTGCATATATGATTTAAATTAGTATTTTTATATTCTTTGGATAAACAATCAGAAATGAAAATGGTGGATTGTACAACATTTGTCTTATTTATTTTTTGAAGAAATTTTGTACTGGTTTCCTTAATGGATTCACCTATTTACATTCCCACCAACCCTACCGATGGGGTTCCGTTTTCTCTACACCCTCACCAATTCTTGTTATTTCTTACCTTTTAGAATATAGCAGTCCTAACACTTGTAAAGTAATGTTGCGTTAGGATTTTGATTTTCATTTCCCTGATATTTAGCTATAGTGAATAGCTTTTGGTGTGCCTGTTGGCCACCTATATGTCTTCTTTTGGAAAAATCTCTATCCAGATCCTCTGCCTGTCTTTAAATTATGTGGTTTGATTTTTTTTATTATTGGGTTTTCCTTGTGAGCTTTCTATATATTTTGGATACTAAGTCCTTATTATATATATGGTTTACAAGTAACTTTTCTAATTCTGTAAGTAATCTTTTAATTTGGGTGATCATTTCCTTCACTATTGCCAAAATACTTTTAGGTTGACATAGCCCCCTATGTTTATTTTTGCCTTTGTTTCACTTTGTTTTGAGGTCAGATCCAAAAACACATCACTAAGACTGACACAAAGAGCTTATTGCCTACAATTTTTTTCCAGGATTTTTATGGTTTTACATTCAAGTCTATTATCTATTTTGAGTTACCTTTTGTGCATGATGAGAGAGAGTGCTCTGGTTTCGTTATTTTTCATTTGGCTGTCCAGTTTTCCTGGCACCATTTATCGAAGACTGGTTTTTCTCCATTGTACATTCCTGGCTCCCTTGTCATGAATTATAATTCCCATATGTGTGAGTTTATTTTGGGGGTCTCAATTCTGTCTTCTTGAACTGTATTTAAGGCCAATATCATACTGTTTTGATTATTATAGCTTTGTAGCATAGTTTGAAATCAGAGAGAATGATACCTCCACCTTTGTTTTTTATCAAGATTGTTTTGGCTATTTGAAGCCGTCAGTGGTTCCACACAAATTTTAGAACTATTACTTTGTCATTTCTGTGAAAATGCCTTTGGAATTTTGGTAGACATTCTATTGAATTTGTAGACTATTTTGCATGTTATGGACATTCTAACAATATTCATTCGTCTGATCTATGGGCCCAAAATATCTTTTAATTTTGTTATATCTTTTTAAATTACTTTTGTCAATGTCTTATAGTTAAGACTTGATGTTTAAAAAACAAAATGACCTGAGAGGGACATCAGTAAGATGATAAAATAGAAGCCCAGCCTCTGGTACCCCCACAGAGAAGCAATTACTAACAATATATAGGGCAAATTGTCTTTATGACATTTCCAATAAAACAGGATAGAATGTGCAGCACTTCAGGCAAGCACAGAACCAAAAGCCACATCAAAGTAGGTAAGAAAGCATGTTGTGCTTGCCAGCTATGGCCCACTCCTCTACCCTGAAGCAGCATGATATGATTCGGAGACACACACAGTGACTAAACTGAAACATTTACTAGGCATAGCTGACTTCATTAAGCAGAAGACACAACAAGCTTAAAAATAAAGATCACTTGAAATTCTTCATTAGGAGGAACAAAAAGAAAAGAATAAAGACAATTGAAGAGAGCCTAAGGGGCTTATGAGCAAACAAATCACTATATTCTTGATGGGAGTTACAGATGGAGAAAAGAGAGAAAGGAGAGGAGGGCCTATCTAAAGAGATAATGACTGAAAACTTCCTAAATTCAAGGAAGGAAAGGGACATAAAAATTAAAGAAGTGCAATGAACTCCAAAGGATAAATCAAAGGGGCTCACACTGAAACATGTTTGAAAGGAGCAGTATCACCCAACTCAACACATTCATGTGGAAACCAGCCATGTTATCATTGTGTTGTGCTTTATTCTTTCAACTTGTGTTTCCTGCCCGTATTCAGGTTGGTCAGAATAATATCACCAATTACATAATTGTTACATATTCATCTTTCAGAGGAACTCAGTTGTGTAAATATGTTGAATGCAGTAATGATCCAAAATCATCAGTATTATAATAACATATATATATATATATATATATATATATATATATATATATATATATATGAGATATATAGGCTTACACATATTCAGCTCTTTGGAGATATATTAATATAAGTGGATACATATATAAGTGGATTTGGAAGTTAATATAGAGACAGGTAATTGCCAGATAGTCTATTTAATTTTGTATCATGTTTAGCAATAAAGCAAATTGAAAATGGTGATTAAGGGAAAAATCCATTATAACTGGAATTGTTTATGGACAATGAGTGTATAAATACATAAAATGTATATGCACATTTTGGTGAATTAAATAGAACTACTATATAAATACTACTAATGTGTTGATGTCAACTCTTGAATAATTTTTGCATCTAATTACTTCACTTCTTATTGTAGATTCTTCAGGTTTTTATTTTCTTTATGTAGTTTCTTAAAGAAATGAAATGTGCATTTATTTGCTTGGGCTACCATAATAATGTACCAAAAACTGGTGACTTAAACAAAGGAAATACATTTTTTCACACTTCTGGAAACTAGAAGTCCAAGATCAAGGTACCAGTAAGACTGATGTCTTCTTTCTCCATTCTTGGTATGTAGAAGGTCTTTTCCTCCATGTTTTCACATGACATTCTCTCTGAGTGTGTCTCTTTCTTAATCTCCTCTTATAAGGACACCAGCCATATTGGATTAAGACTCACTCTAATGAGAATTTTAATATTAGTAAGTCTTTGAAGACCTTGTCTTCAAATTCTGAGGTATTAGGGGTTAGGACTTCAATGTATGGATTTTGGGAGTACACAATGCCCATAACATTATATGGGCACATTTTAAGCCAAAATTTAAAAAGTACAAATTAAACGTGCATATGTGTAAGACCACGTGTGAATATATGTATATGATATGCATGTGCACAAAATCTGAACTAAGGTCAATTAGGTGGAAAGAAATTTCTAGACTGAGAATGTCACAAAATATTTTAGGTATAGCTAGAAGCCAGAATGTAAACTAATATATTTATATATCCTAATATGTAAATTGTGGTACAGATGGCTGGATGTTTATCATATTCCAATTTATCTGTTTCTGCTTAGATATTTAAAATTCTGATAAAGGAATATTTAAAAAGTTATGGAGATAACACATTAAAATTAATATTGAATTCTTCAATAGAATTTGGAACAATGTTTTCTCGACTGATAGAACACACATTTGATGACTGAGATTTTCTCTTTATTATAATAACATTTTTTTTCAAAATGAAACATGGTTTGTAATATCAGATCAAAAAGAATCTTGGCAACTATTCCTAGTACCTTCTCCTCTTAACTAGTTCTATGCCTATATAATTTGCCAAGTTTTATTGTGGGATTATCTCCACATATAATTATAGCTTAAAAGCTAAATACACTTTACCTTGGTGCTAATATCAAAATAGTTTGGATCTCTATATTATGTGTAACTGTGCCATGTATATTCAATAGGTTGTTTACTTTAAAGTTAAATTATCATGTGTTGAAAAAAAAGTGTTTGTGAAGGATTTAAAAAATGGGTATTTTCATTCATTGAAAAAGAGAGCATGCATCATCAAAATATTTGTGGGAAATTTGGCAATATTTATAAAAAACTTTAAAAATAAAAATTTTCTTGATTAACCAATTCTGCTTTAAGAATCATCCTCCAGAAATTTTATGCAGTTGTGGACAGATGGGTGAATAAATAGATAAATAGATAGATAGAAAGGGAGGGAGAGGTGTTTATCACAGTACCGTTTTTACACTATAAATGTAAAACAACTCAATTTCAAAGTAAGAGGATTTGTTCACTAAACAACTATATACATTAAGTGTATCTATGTAATAAGCTACCTTGCAATCATTAAAATAAAAATATATTCACACTTGCATAATATCTTAAGCAATTTATTATGTTAAAAATTTAAAGGTTAAAATCAAAACACTTCTTTATACTCTCTTGCCATATAGTATAACTCTAACACATATATATAAACATACATACATGTACACAAATGTGTGCATACATAATTTATATAATTATATGAGTAGATATGCTTGTTTGCATATATATATTTATCTATCTTTTGAGACAGTTTCAGGGAGAGAAACAAAGTTCCCTTGAGAAAGACTATTTATAATTTTTCAAAGTATTTTTCTGCAGTTCAATTCATCTTATAGAGCTTATATATATATTAGTGGGTAGAGTTGAATTATAATTTTTTCAATTTCATATAAAAATATATGTACCTAAATAAATGCTTAAAAATAAATATTTCTTTAAATTTGTGACTGTGGTGAATGGACATTTACAATAGTGTGGACTCCTCAATGAATCGAGTAAATGTTCACTCTATCTATCATGATGCTGGAGTTGTGATTGATCACATGTGTCTCATCAGCTAGTTACTGTTGTGAACTTCACGGACTATAACAAGCTCTTTCTTACCTTGGGATTCCACATGTCCTATTTTTTTCACTTCATTCACACAAAATGAAGTTTCATCATTATTTTCTTCTTTCAAACTATATGTTATATCTTCTAAGAGCACCTTACTTATTTTCCAGTCTAAATTGAATTTCATAGCAATGATCTCATTTTGTAAACATATAATGTTGTTGCATGATTAATTTGTTAAATAGTTCATTCTCCCACTTGGCAATGAACTCAGTGAAGGCCACAATATGCCTGCTTTTTTTCTCCAATGCATATTCCACACCAAATACTATTCAGCATATTGAAGGCAGTAAATATATACTTGTTAGAGGCAACAATAAAATAATTTTACTAACATCACATACAAGCTTGCCTTCAGGCCCCGATATGGTACACAAAGAACGCAGTGTTCTATTTGATAATTGTATACATTTATTTTGATTATTAAGCTAAGATACCAAGTTTCTTCTGAAGCAAATCTTTTGAAAAGCATAATCACTCACAAAATATGAAAAACTACTCTTATTTAGAATATTCACATATTTTTCTATAGGTCTGGAGATAATTTCCTAAAGGAAAATTCAGGCAGGTATGAGTTTATTAATGAAGCAATTTCCTAAGATAATCTGTAAAATGGGAGAGATATTTATGTATAATTGCTGACATCACCCAAATCTTTAAATACTGATCACCTGAGTTGGAATGTTAATGTCAATATCTGTTACAATTTAATATTTCTGGTTTGTATGATGAGGAAAATATATTTCAAAAGGATAACATGTATTAAAAAAAAGAAGTAACAGCTTTGTAAAGTCTGGTTTGAAATGAATTCTTATTATTGTGTTATTCAGAAAATGAGTAAATATCACTCTAAATCCTTTCCAAGATAGCCACTTTAGCCTCATTTTCTCTAGGTTATGATTAAATTAAGATAAACAAATAAATTTATATTTTTAGTAAGTTTTATAAAAAGAAAAGTATGGAAAACCTCCATAGGTCTGTGTGACTAATTATATTATATGGGAATAAAAGTCAATTGACTTTTGCTTTTGGCAAGTAATCTGGGCAGCATCTCTCCGCCTTCCGGAGGGTTCTCTGCCCCTGGAAACATCGGAGGCTGCTGTCCCATAAAAGGCTTAGTCCTTTGTTCTCCTGTGGACTTCCCTGGCCCACCCTGACCGGACCAGGGAACCTCGCCAGAGAGTGCTTCCAATAAAAGCCTTTTACATTTATTTCTGACCCTGAAATAAAGGGTGCTCTGATCTCTTTTCCCGGTCTCTCCATTTTGTGGCTTTTTCACTACTCCAATTTTAACCTTACAACTCTTACTAGCAAGAAAATCATTTATATGTTCTTAAATTGTGATGTAAAATATTTAGCCAACTTATTGATGGACTCCATGGCAGGCAGTTGTACAAACTGATGTGTATGAGCCTTAAATACCATGTTTAAAATTTTATATTTACAGTTTTAGAACTAGGGGTTTTCTCCTATACACAATAATGTAATACATGGATAAGTTCAACTGATGTTTAAGAAAAAGCGTTTAAAATGTCACTCATTGTTTGAGGAAGAAGGATATGTCTTCTTTTACTGTGTTATTCTCTATAGTATGTGGCAGATATATAGCACATTGCTTTGATAAGGAAAAAAGAACTACACTTGCCTTTGTTTAGCTAGTAGTGCCATGATGGCTAGTGTTTATAGACTAGTCGTCTTCCAAATAATCTAAAAGGGTTTTATGTATATATTTTCTATTCATTCTCAGAAAAACATCAGTGAGAAAGTGCTATCATTTTCACCACGGCACAGATAAGTAAAGTGAGATACTATTAAGTGACTCTTAGGCCATGCCCTTAGTAAGAGCAGAGTCAGGGTGGTTCAAGCATGTCCTCTCATGACTCTCGTTACTTTACGGTCTGTCGGAGACCACGACACTCAAGGGGTCATCACATGTATTAGTCAAGCTCTGTACTAAGTATTCAAGTCCCCACTTTATAGACCAGTAATGAAAGTCCTGAATTATTATGTAATTTTCCAAACAGAACGGAATTCGAAGAGAAATTGTATTGAAAGATAAAGCCAGGTCTTTGAGTCCAAAGTCAAAATTCTTGAAAATAAAATTGGTAAAAGTAGAGAAATGGCTTATTCTTAATCTTATGTTGTATAATGTCAGCTTTATCAGTAAGTGGGATGATGTAGACTGAGCTTTATTTCTCTTGAAATTTCTAGGAATTATAAGATATTTATAGTACTAGTTACCAGTAAAAGTTTGAAATATAAGTTTTGTTGATAGAACTTATCATTGTGATTGGTGGGAGCAGCGAGCTCTATTAAAAGAAATACTCTTGGGGCGCCTGGGTGGCTCAGTCGGTTAAGCCTCCGACTTCGGCTCAGGTCAGATCTCACGTTCATGGGTTCAAGCCCTGCATCAGGCTCTGTGCTGACAGCCAGCTCAGAGCCTGGAGCCTGCTTCTGGTTCTGTGTCTCCTTCTCTCTCTGCCCCTCCCCCACTCATGCTCTGTCTCTCTCTGCATCAAAAATAAATAAAACATTAAAAAATAAAAATAAATAAATAAATAAATAAATAATAAAAGAAATACTCTTAAAATTTTATCCGATAATGTCCCAAGTGCAGAGGCTAATGATAATGACATCTTAGAAGCATCACTTAGTAGATGGCTATTTTACAGCAATAGCAAGAATTCTGTGTTCACAAGGGGAGCCTGGGTGGCTCAGCTGGCTAAGCATTAGACTGAGTTTCAGCTCAGATCATGACCTCACAGTTTGTGAGACCTCACACTGGGCTCTGTGCTGACAGTGTGGGTCTCGCCAGGACTCGCTCTCTCTCATTCCTCCCCCCTTTCTCTCTCTCAAAATAAATAATTTTAATAATCACAATAACAATTATAAATATTCCTAATATTTCTATTTTATACATATTAATAACAATTTAATAAATTGTTTAAGTATTATTACTAAACATAAATGATTTTAATAATAAATAATTTCAAAAACATTAAAAATAAAAGTAAGCAAATACAGTGAGTTTGCCAGTTTTAACTGTGGTCACCTCCAATAACCAGCCCCTGTTAAAATCCTTACATTAAAAAGTGTTCTAACGTGCTGTATGCATTTAAAGTGGAAAAGAGTAATATTAACCGATAAATGTTACCAATTTTGAGCAACAAATTTCAATCAAAAACGTTAAACACAGACATTAGGTGCAGAAACACAGACATTAGGTGCAGGACTTTATATTTAGATATTGTGAACAGCTGACTCATCGCAGCTTGAGAAATATTTACGAACACGTGTGTGACGAGCTGCCTTTTCATTCTCGCTCTGATATGAGAAGTTTCCACAGACGTGGCTCCGCTGGGCGCAGAGGCGCATCTGACGCCATCACTTTGGCAGGTATTGGGACAGGCCGATCCAGGGGCTGGCCGTGGGACCCCCAGCGGCCGGCAGCCGCAGAGAGCTGGGCACACACTGGATCCACAGGTGTGGTCCCCTTACCGGTGACTTCATTCTTTAAACCCAAGCATGTTAGCTTTCACGTAAGCATGTTTTTACCATTTCTGTCTGAAATTGGCACAGATTCTACTGTGTCAAAGTTGTCACCAATTTCCTTTTTTAAAAAATTAATGTTTTATTTATTTTTGAGAGTGTGGGAGTCGAAGGGCAGAGCGAGAGGGCTCTGAGCTGTCAGCACCCAGCCAGATGCAGGGCTTGGAACTCCTGGGCCGTGAGACCATGACTTGAGCCCAAGTCAGATGCTTTACCGACTGAGCCACCCAGGCGCCCTGTCACCAATTTTCTTAAAGTAGGTTCTGAGTTTCATAACAATTTACTTGTATGTATATATATATATAAAGTTGTGGAATCCAGGAAAGCATGCTCACAGATCAGCCTGTTCTTCGAGAGATGATCTTCAAATTGACCAACATCAGCAACCATCCACCCCAGACAGCATAGTCAGCCTATAATCAGGTTTGTGATACAGTCTTTGTGCACTACATCATCAATGATAGTCAAAAAAGTACTTTCTGTTCCGTAGGGAGGTATCAATGTTGATATCATGCTTACACTCAGAAATGAGTTTGCCTCCCATACAAGCATATCTGAAAGAGAACTTTCTTACCTCAGAAGCACCTGTGTTTTGCTAATTCTACGGTGTTTACAGACCAGGTGGCTAGTGGTCTTCGCTCTGGAGATAGACCTACTGCAAACTGCATCCTCACCCTTCCACAGCCTACCCTGTGTTACCTCTTCACACCCCAGATTCCACAACTGATACTTCCAGTTACCATCCATTACAATTTTCCAGTAATGTACTCGTTTTACCCATTCCTCATACTGTCTGCTACTGGCCAAATCTTTAACAGGCATACCTTGGACAATCGTGGGTTTGATTCTAGAGCATCACAATAAAGTGGATATTGCAATAAAGAAAGTCAAATGATTTTTGTGTTTCCCAAGACATATAAAAGTTATGTTTACACTATACTGTCGCCCAGCAAGTGTGTAATAGCACTATGTCTAAATAAAAAATGCACATACCTAAACTGAAAAATACTTTATTACTAAAAAAATGCTAACCACCATATGAACATGAACGGTCAGGGAAATGTGATCTTTTTGCTGGTAGAGGCCTGTCTCCATGTTGATGGTCTCTGACTGATTGGGTGGTGGTTGCTGAAGCTTGGGGTGAGTGGAGCGATTTTAAAAAATAACACTGAAATTTTCCACATCAATTGACTATTCTTTTCATGAATGATTTCTCTATAGAATGTGCTGTTGTTTGAAAAAATTTCACCCACAGTATAACTTTCAAGATTGGAGCTCTATCAACTGTTTGCAGAATATTCTAAGTCATTTGTTGTCATTTCAACAATGTTCACACAATCTTCACCAGGAGTGGATTCTATCACAGGAAACCACTTTCTTTCCTCATCCATAAGAAGTAGCCTCTTGTCCATAAGAAGTAGCGTCCATAAGAAGTAGTGAAAAATTGTGAGAATTACCAAAATGTAACAGAGAGACATATAAGTGAGCAAATGCTCTTGTAAAATGGTGCTGATAGACTTGCTCATTGCAGGTTTGCCAAAACAGCTTTCAATGTGGGGGCAACTGTGTGGCTCAGTTGGTTGAGCTTCTGACTTCAGCTCAAGTCATGGTCTCAATGTTCGTGGGTTTCAGCCCCTCATCTGGCTCTGTGCTGACAACTCAGAGCCTGAAGCCTGCTTGGATTCTGTGTCTTCTCTCTCTCTGCCCCTCCCCAGTTTGTGCTCTGAGTCTCTTTCCCTCAAAAATAAATAAAAACATTATATTTAAAAAAAAAAACTTCAATGTGTAAAACACACAATAAAACTGAAGTGGAAGAAAGTAAAGTGCAATAAAATGAGGCATGCCTGTACCGCAGCACACTTATAACTAGCAGCATACAATGCTATTGTTTTATGCTTTCAGTAGTCAGATATCCTTTAAGAAAATTAGAAAGAAAGGGGAAAATCCATATCTTTGACACTTAACCAATTTTTATTAGTTCTTGTGATCTTTCTTTTTCTTCCTGTAAATCCATTTCCTTCAACCCTAAAAAACATCTTTTAGAATTTTTTTGTAGTGTAGGTTCATGGAAAAGACATCTCAGTTTTGTTATAAGAAAATGTCTTTATTTAACCCTCACATTTGAAGTGCATTTGTATCGGATATAGAATTCAGATACTTTCTTTTCTTCAGATAGTTTCTTTTCTTCAATATTTTAAAGATGTTACTCCTTGCCTGCCTTTACAGTTTCTGCTGAAAAGTCAGCTAAAACATGTATCATTGTTTCTCTGTATATAATGTATCTTTCCTCTCTGGTTGATATTAACATTTTATCTTTTTCTTTGTTTTCAGTAATTCTATATCTTTATTGTGTTACTTATACTTTCTATTTACTTAATAATACTTTTTTCTGTTCTTTGTATTAGTTTTGTGAAAGATCCCACTATGATTATAGATTTATTCTTCTTAGAAATAAGAGTCTGGTAAGTTCAATATGTAATTAAATCCATCTGTTAGCAAAATCAATTTCAAATATAATATTTTTAATGTCTAGATGTTTTAATAGATTCAAATTATGTGATTAAATTTTTTATATTGTGTGTCCTTTTTTATTTTCCTGATGATATTAATTATAAACATCTTATTTGCTAACTTTAATACTCAGATCATTTCTTTTTTTTATATCCTAGACTGTGTGTAATATCCACAGGTATTTCAGGTAACTAATGTATGCCTCTTTCTTCTTCTATAGGCCTAGCCTGGGGCAGATCACCTCAATCAAATTTTCGATTGGTTAGAGGCGGACACTAGCAGTTTTGCTAAAACTCTGTCTTCAACAATTCTTGATTCTAGAATGTAGATTTCCAAGTCTTTTAGCTAGGAGTTTGTCAAGTTTTTGTCTCCTGAGCTTAAAAGGACTATAGAAGAAACTGTTCTTCGTTTCAGAGAAGTTTATGTTAGCTCTTTATGTTTCTGTTCTACAAAGTCTTTAATTTTCCAATTGTCTTGAGTGGAAAATTGGCTACTTTTGTGTCTCCTTAAGCATCTGAGTTTCTCTCTCCAGCCCAGAGGAATATCAGAATCCTTGCTCTTTTCTGTCCTTCAGGTGTTACTTGCTCTAGGAACCAAGAATCTTTTAGCTGCACCCAGAATCATTAAATTCCTCTTGGTGAAAGGAATTTCACCTGCTCTGTTATACTGTCATTTGCCTGCTCTGTCTCAGGTAATGCTTGTGTGAAGTCTGTTTTCTGACCATCAAGAGAACCCAGGAGGCTCGTTTCAGATTCTTTGAAGTTTTCTGGCCAGCAGTGAAGATCTCTGTGCAGTTTCAAGTGCAGTGATGCTTTGTGGTGAGACCCACTGCTGTGGCGGGGTTCTTGAAGTTTTCACACCCAGCCACATAACCTCAAAAAATTGGATGGTTTGGCTTCTCTCTAGCAATGGTCCTTTTCCTGGGCCAGCTCTTGATCCTTGCGGTTTAGCCCAGGAGCTGGCACTGGTAATGCTGTCTCATCTTATATTTGGACAGTTCCTCCTTTTCCATAGTCTAGTCTGTCTTGTCTTCATAACCTTAAAGCTCTTTCAAATCTTCAAATAAATGATTTGTAGATTTATCTCATGTTTCTCTATGGTGTTTGTGGAAACTTTGACTTGAAGCAAAAATCCCTGGTCTGTGATATATTTCACTTGAAATCACTGCTCCTACTGACATGTTCATGACCAGCTGTGTCTAGAGGGAAGATGCAATTTGGAAAAGTGCCTTTTTTACCCACCGCAGTGTTTCTCCACCTGCTCCCCAAAGAGGAGGTATGAGAAGATGACTAATTGCCCTTAATCTACAAAAAGTTTTGAGGCCCATTTCAACAATTTTATTTGGGAAACTCAAAAGTGAGTCATGCTTATTTATTCTAAAGACATTAAAAGAATTCCTTCACTTTTGGAAAGATCTAGTTATACTTTTTGGTCAATGAAACTGAATGTCTTTCTATTTGGTACAATAAAATGATTTCCAACAGCAATTGGCAAAAATTTAAAAATAGACATAGATTTTTAAAAAGTAGAAATAGATTTTTTTTCCAAACAAAATATTCCAAAACAAATTATTCAACAGAAGGAAAAAATGTGGCAGCCTGAGCTTCCCCTTGTCCATCTGGTTTTTCCCTATTTGCTTCCTCACTTTAACCATAAAGGGATTTCATGCAATTAGTTTGAAAAATGCTGCCCAAAATATTTTGGTTTTATGTTTTATTTTTTCTCTTACTTTTTCAAGGAACAAAGCAAATAAAGGTTGCATTATGTTCCACACCAGGTTCAATCGATGTTCGGAGGAACAGATGAGAACTTCTGATTTCAGAGATTACTTTCTTTCCTTTGCCCCAACGGCTGTTTTGATGGTAAAGCAATTTAGAGCAGACTTTAATTTATATGTTAATAAGATCAGATTATGGGTTAATAAAGCCACGGGCAACCATGATTAACCTAACAGTTTCAAAAAATTTTATACATTAATTCAAACTGTCTTTCTACTTCAGGTAATAGATTTTGAGATGACAAGAAATGGCTTTTACATTCTCTTTACTATCAGTTAAGAACTCATTTGAGACAAATAGTAGAGAAAATTATTTTGATTAATGATATTTTAATAATAAATTATTAAAGTATTTTTAATATTAAATTATTAAAGTATTTTTGTACTCTAGCACTTTAGCTAATGTTAAAGGCAGTGTTGAAATGCAACTTGCCTTGTTTCTGAGGATACTGAATATATGCTTTATGTTATACCTCAAGCTTTTCTGCTGCTGGAGGAACTCTGGGAGGAGACAATCACCCCCAGATACACTCTATGAGACTTTTTTCCTAGACATCGTGCATCAGACTTATAAGTCAAAGTGGATAAGATATACAATTTAGGGGAAATGCCAAAGATATTCATAAAATATTTTCCCTGCTCTTTCCTTAATGCCCAGATTATTTTATCTACCCAACAGCATGGAAGCTAACCCCTCAGAATCAAACCCCATGCCACGCAAGAACAGCCTAGAGGACCTAAGGTCTCCTGAGGCTCAGGGACAGCGAGCCTAGTTTTCTGTCTTCATGGAAGTTTAGAGTCAGGGAAGCATCTAAGCAGAAATGGCTCAGGCTCCCAGTGCAATGACACAACACCACTGGGGGTGAATGCCAAGCTGGTTGGTGAACTACCTTCTGAGGGAATCCTGATGGAGTAGGGATCTACAATCTCTAGAGTTGTAGGAGCGGATGTGTGATTTCTACAGTAAACACCAGATACCAGGAGGCTTGTGGAATTCAGTCCTAAATTCTCAAACTCACTGATGCTTTAGAGTATGGACCTCAAAAATTCTTCTCATTAGTTTTCACCAACAGACATCTGACTCCTTTTCTTGAACCTGAACCTGTTAGATTTGGAGGCTCAGACAATTCTTTTCCAGTTGTAATACGGAGTGACATGGTCTGAATTCTCTGACCTTTGTCACTGGCTGGGTCTGAGGGTTATACTACCAGTGGTAATCCTCAGTCTTGCTGTTGTGTTCCCTGCTCAAGCATGTTCACACGCTGTGTGTTATCACGCGGCTGAACCAAACCCACACTCCCTGCCCGCTTCGAACACTGCATTTTGTTAGGAGACGCTAGAAGTGAAGACCTTCAGCTTTTCTAATGTTTATTTATTTTTATTTCTATTTCTTTATTTTGAGAAAGAGAAAGAACAAGCATACAGTAGGGAAGGGACCTAGAGAGAAACCCCATGAGCAAGAGAGAGAGGCAGAAAGAGAGAGAGGGAAAGAGAAAATCCCAAGCAAGGTCTGTGCTGTCAGCACGGAGTCCAACGTGGGGCTCAATCGTCTGAACGTGAGATCGTGACCTAAGCTAAGAGTCAGAGGCTTAACCAGCCAGACACCTCAGATTTTCAAACATTTAAATGAAGTTTTGAAAACTGCAAAAACTACTGCGTTAGTATAAGAAAAAAGTGTTCTCACAGCAATATTGACCTCTACATATGAATGATTGCTCAAGCCATTACAGGGCTCACTAGCACAGTAATCAAGTCCTCCAGTTGCCTCTCTGCATTCCTATTGGCTTCTGTAATTTTTCTCACTAATAATCTAGTGTAGAATATAATTTTTTTTTAAACTCAGTCTCCTAAAATACCTAAGCAGTTGATTTCTTAATATAATTGCAAAGAAAAACCCCCATAGATTTATAATGATATCAATTTCATGACACACACACAAAGACAATAGTCATGTGTTCTTCAGAAACTTTGAAGTATATAAGAAAATAAAGAGAATAAATTCAAGATATAATTGTGCAAATAATAATTAATTACAGCTAAAAATGCTGGACCTATTATATCTTCCATTATATCATCCAAAAATATATGAGTTTATTTTTCTACTTATATCTTCACTCTAGACATTGTATTTAAAGTATATCTTATTACTTATCATTATAGACTGTGAGGTAAGTCATCTTGGTGTTTCTGACAAAGTAGTTGTCTAAAACCCAATATTTAATTGTAAAAAGATTTATGGAAAATAAAAAGAAATAATTCTGTTAAATGGCTTAAATGAGACGGAAGGATCTTTTTTATAACATATTTGATTGCATTTCTATGAAGGCTCTTTTCTCTCCTGGTGGCTGTATTTAGACAGAATATCAATAGGACATCTTTCCTTAAGGACAACCTATTCCAAAAATAAAATTGCAAGAGTGAGATCAATTCTTTAAAACTTCTGAAGGTTTCTGCCTAGAGGCATGAAAACACAAAGGAATCTCTCTTAAATTTGCATTACATGGAAAAGTGCATTATTTTAAGAAATAAGTATCAATGGTTTTCTTATAACCTAAACATTGACTGGGCTAAGAAAAAATTAATAAGATCTGTACTTAATTAGGTTGTATAACCTTCCAAACTTTCCCATAAAATTGTTCTCTGATAATCATTTGAAAAATATTTAATTACTCAAGTCACTATCTCCTCATAAAGCTAGAAATTAATAGAAATAGAATTAATAGAAATTAATGTGATTGTGAACCAAAGTATATTTTAAAAATATATAATAATATTAGATGATGAAAGTTTCATAGAGCAAACTATATCATACACAACTACCACACTTAAGAAAAATATATTCTAAAGACAGAACAGTACACTGTTGAAGGGTAGCAGAATGTGCTGCCCCAAAATTCGTCTGTTTGGCATAAAAATTATTTTGAGATTATTTTTTTAAGAAACTTCAAACTCAAGGGGCGCCTGGGTGGCTCAGTAAGTTAAGTGTCCGACTTTGACTCAGGTCATGATCTCAAGTCTAATGAGTTCAAGCCTCGCATCGGGCTCTGTGCTGACAGCTCAGAGCCTGGAGCCTGTTTCAGATTCTGTGTTTCCCTCTCTCTTTGCCCCTCCCCCTCTTCTCGCTCTCTCCCTCTCTCTCTCTCTCTCTCGTCTGTCTCAAAAATACATAAACATTAAAAAATTAAAAAAAAAGAAACTGCAAACTCAAGAGAAGCTCTGAAAACAGAAGAGAAGCTACCTTTCTGCAAAGGAAATCTACGGTTATAAAGGGTTATAAAGGGAATTTACATTAGAAAGAAGGCCTGTGTCAGGGAGAGAGCTATTATCTGAGATAATTTTCTCATTTGAAGGACTTATCTGTAAGACCTGCAAGATTTGTTTAGCAAACACTCTTCTCACCTTTGTGAATTGCCTTCCCCGCTTTGAAGCCTAGAGCTCTATCTTTCCTTAGCTCAGGATGGTATATGGTCTCAATCATTTTCTGCCTTTTGAGCCTGTCATACCTTTGTGATGCTTTCATACATACGTATGTAATTAATTTTTTCTCCTATGAATCTGTCTTTTATTACAGGAAGATTTCAGCTGAGAACTTATAAGGGTAGAAAGAAAATTATTTTTCCTCCCCTTTACTGTGCATATCCCAAATCAGTTGTTAATATGAATGCTTAACGGAATGAGCCTTTCCATTTGCCTTCTATGAATAAGATACTTTGTGTGTCGTGTAAGCATTTAACCAGCATATACTGCTCTGAAAGAAAGGTTGTAATAATATTCTGAAAGTAAAATAAAAATGCCCTTCTATCTTACACAACAATATGCAACACCTTATGTAGGTTAATTATACACTACAAACTGGTATTTGACTTTTACTAAATAATGAAAATATTTATAAACAGACAAAAACTATTGAGACTTTTAAAAGGAGCGTGAATAATAATTTACTGAGAATTATTAGAGAAACAGTGTTATAAATTTCTAATAAAGGAATTTACATGTAGATTTCATTTCATTGCAGGTTTTTGAAAATGTGTAGGATTATGATTTTATCTACAGTTACAAAATTTCTGGCTAAAACTTCAAATAATTGTCAATTTTGTCATAGAAGACAAGGTACTTCAAACCAAGAAATGTATTTCTTATACTCGTTGCACAGGCTCTGTAACAATAACAGACACATAAGGAAAGTTTTGGGAAAACACTGCATCCAACTTCTTCTGTGTTGCTGCCTAATTTCCCCACCAACAAGCATCATGAAGAATTTCAGAGTTTGACTTTTTATCTTTTAATAAGGTACTCAGAAATTCACTATTTCAACACTTTAATTTTCTCTGCTTGTGGTGATAATGTTGAGTTTTAGAAAAAAGCACTTATGAAAAAGCATCCTCCATTTGCCAGGATAAATTGAAAAATAGAGTAGAAAATGAAGACCAGAGTTTTGTATCATATCCCTAGCCCCATCTAATTCTGGAGAAGAAGCACTGCTGATGCTTTAAGGACCTGATGCAGGGGTGGACAGCAGGTGCCTCCTGCCCACGTTGAAGTGACTCTGGAGGAGGGGGACACAGCATTGTCAGGTACCTCTTTTCTCTCCTACATATTAGGAGAGAACCCTCTCCTTTGTTCTGATGAAAAAGGTCTTTCCTGAAGATTGTTTCTCTTTCAACTTTTATGTATACATTCAATGACCCCTGAATCATATATCACCAGTATAAACCTCTCTGTGAACTCCATTCCAGAATGATCACTTGTCTATTGGAAAAAGAGCCCCACGTCAGGCTCTGTGCTGACAGCTCAGAGCCCGGAGCCTGCTTCAGATTCTGGGTCTCCCTCTCTTTCTGATCCTGCCCTGCTTGGGCTGCCTCTCTCCATCTCTCAAAAATAAATAAAAAACATTAAAAACAAAACCTTTTTATGTGACAATGGTTTTAAATGTACAGAGAAGTTGTGGAAATAGTACAGAGAGTTCTCATGTGCCCCAAACCCAGTTCCTGGTATTTCTAACATCAAAATGCACATTGCATGCACATATGCCACAATCAGTGAAAAAGACAAGCAAACAGCTAAGGAAATGAGAATAAAGTATGGAGATTCACTGGCATGTTCCAGGACCCTATTCAGGATTCTACCTTACATTTAGTCATCATGTCTCCTTAGGCTCCTCAAGACTGGCAGTTTCTTAGACTTGCCTTATTATGGTTGAGCATAACATTGTTGGAGTCCTGGTAAATTATTTTGTAGGACATTCCCCAAAGGAGACTTGTCTGATGGTTTCTTCATAATTATACTGGAGCTATGATGCTTTGAAATAAAGACCATGGCAAAAAAGTGCATTCTCATCATGTCATATCAAGGGCACATACTATCAACATGACTTGTCTGTTGATCAGCTTGATCAGCTGTCTGGGGCAGTGTTTGTCAGGCCTCTCCCCTGGTAAGTTGCTCTTAGATTTTCTGTCTCTGCTATAGTCTTTGGAAGGAGTGTCTTTGTGCAACCCAACTACAGAAGTGAGGAATTGTAATCCCCTTCATAGTAGTGGAGAAGATTATTTGGTGTTCTTCTGCATGAGAGATCTGTCTTTTTATCCATATTTATTTATTTACTTATTTGTTCATTCAATTATTTATTTATGTCAGTATGGACTAACAAATGTTTGTTTTATACATTGTGCCATAATCCAATACTTATTTCTTTTTTGTTTTCTTCCTTTCTCCCTTTTTTCCCTTCCTTCTTTCCTCCCTTGCCCCTTCCTTCCTCTCTCTCTCCTTTCTTTCTTTCTTTCTTCCTCTCTCTCTCCTTCCCTTCTTTCTTTCTTTCTTTCTTCTCCAAATATTTCAGATTCACCACTGGGAACTCTTTCGGTTATTCAGTTAGCTCCTTATGTTCTTTTGACATAATCCATCTTTTGCTTATTTGTTTATTTCCTTACTCTCTGATATTACAAAATACTCCACAATCATCTCGTATGTATTCTGTTCCAGGTCTCATGTCAATCATTTCTCCACAGAGCTTGGCTTCCATTATCGGTGAATTATATTAAAAACCAAGATATGTCAGTGGATGAACTCATCTACAGTGGTGTCATTGTTTGTAAGTCTTTCCACCTGAAAGAGCAAGAAAACGTACGTGTATTGCCCAACTTGTGTATACACATGTGTATATTCTTGTGTATCTATCTGTTTTTATATCTTATATCCATCTATTATTTATATTATGAACATATATGTTCATGATGTCATTCACAACTCTAATCTTGGACTACATAGTTCATTCCAGACTTCTCCTCTTGTTTGTCTAGGACCGCCCATTCCAACAATGAAAAATGTGAGTTCCACCATCCGCCATCCATTTATTTAATCATTTTGCCCCAGTATACAGGTTTATAGTGGTAATAATAGTTCATCTGCATTTTTATTGGAAGAAGTTTTATCAACTAAACTACAGTGGTTACGGATAGTCTCCTTTGACTGTAAGTTTACAGACTATACTCATTTCTTGCATTATTTAGGTCAGCACCCCAACCCCCTTGGGGGAGGTAGTTTCATACATTTGCAATACAGTTAGAATTTTTTGTCACATTCTGCTCGCCAGAATTCCTCAGCACCCTAAATGACTTTTTAAAACTTGTAGACATTGAGGTTCCTACTTTGTGCTGTAAATTTCTATGACTTTTGAAAAAAGCAGTGTCATGTACCCTTAATCTTCTCTGCTAGAGTTTTTCCATGTTCATGCCAAAGTGGAGGATGCCTTTGAATTCATGGTACCTTGAGTTCCTATCATTCACCTCAACAATGTAAACTCATTCTAACACTCATCATGCTGGGGAAAGAACCACTGAATTTATAAATGAAGATGCATTTCTGACATTCAGTTTATGATTTTGCAAAGCATCAACTGGTGATTGAAATATAGAAAAGGGTAGATTCTCTGCTAAAATGTGAGTTTTCTTCTATTATACAGTTAACCACCTCTGTAGTATGAGATTTTGATTAGTAAGGTTGAACTGCCTTAGGTTGAAGACAATTAAATGACAAAGTCAATATCACACAATCATATGTGGAAGGATTTCAAATGTTAGAGATTATCTAACATATTATCTAATATTTATACAGAATTTCTTCCAAACTAGACATTTCATGAAGGTTGAAAATACTTAATACCTGACAAAAGTAAACAATGAACATTATAGTCCATAAGATGTTTAAAGCAAATGAATTAAAGGATGGCCTTAACAGAACTCATCACCATAACTTCATCAAGGGCTGGTGCTAATTCAGTAGAGACTGGTGCACAGAAACTATAATGTATCTGCTGTCATAGAAACCTAACGTGGTAGTTTTTTTAAAAAAGAAGAATAAATATATCCAATTTATTCTACACTAAATATTACTATCTTATAAATATAGTGTTGTTCCCTTTCTGAGTTTTGTGAAAGACAAGTAATCAGGCACATTCTCTGACATGTCAGTGAAGGAAAATTTTTCATGATTTTCTACTTTAGTTACAGTGCAATAACATTGCAGAAGTTTAGATTGGATGCTGAATCCTATTCAATTGAAGATAATTGAATTTTAACTGAAGATTTTAGAAAATACAGAAATTTTTATGAGTTAGGTTTGGGTCATGTACTGCATGTAGAAGCTACTTGATGTATTTTAAGTCTCCCTAAAATAAGAGCCTTAATTTTTAAAATCACTCTTCTTTATAATTTTCATTAAATTTTCTCTCTGACATTAAAAGATTAGAATAATTTTTACATACTGATAACATAAGTTTGGTAAGAACGTTGCTAATATTTAAGCCCAATATCTCAGTTTTTTTTTTCCTCTGTTACCTACCGTCCATTGTCCACCAACTGAAAAAATCCAGTCAAAAAATCATCAAGAGATTCCTTCACTTGGACAAAAGACTATTACCAGGTGTATTTTAGAAGGCATGTGGAATGTGGGCCAGAAGACAGAGGAGTGAGATACATGAGTAACTTTTTGTTCCATTACCATTTTTTGCACTTATTAATATGCATCCTTTCATGAAACATTGATGAAATCAGTGTTTGTTGCCTTGGGGAAACAGTAAAAGATGAAACGGTTACTGCCTAGAAGAGCTTATAGTATATTCTATCCGAGGGCTTTCTGAAAGGCTGATATTGGTCTCCGGCTTATCCGGTCTATAATGAACACGTAATAAGTCAGTTTGCAAGGCACTATACTCTGTGTTCTTTAAAGTATAGAAATACATTACACAGCTCTGTTAAGAGAAAAAGAGAAAAATCAACATGTGCTGAAATCAAACACAACTTTTGAATGTCAGTGTAGAATTAGAATTGCAAAATTATGCAAATTTAAATAATCACAAATAAACCACACTAGGAACAGTTTTTTAATTGTTTTATTGCTAACAATACATTTTGCGTGTGCACTGTAGTTACAAAGGTGCAAGTCCCCATTACTAAAATGAAACTAGTCATGTGAACATCTTTTATGAGGCATTTTAACCCTTGGCTTCAGAAAGATATACAATAGTTAATTACATGAAAGGTCAGAATATAAATTCCATAGGCTGAATTGAAAGCCACAATGTGAATACTTTAAGAGATGTTAAATTTCAAGGTACTTGAGAATCAAAAGAAGTGTAAATTATAAGAGCATTCCCTCCTACACTTTAATCAAAACAGTAGTGTGAAGAAAGAATTTGTAGCACCAAAAAAATAAAAAACAAAAAACCTTAGAAAAGAACATAGCATTACTGGATTACCTACTACTTTAATATCAATATAAAATAAGGTGAAAATCGGTATGAAAATGTGGCTGGAATTGTTTCAAGGTGGTGAGGTAGTTCACACAGCTGTGATGATCCCAGAAGGATGGGGAGAGTTTCAGAAATGAGGCATAGATTCTGTGCTCAAAGATGAAGGGACTGGAGATGGTTCTCTAGCCAGCTGGTGCATGGTGAGCGCCGTGCTCTGTGTTGTGGGAGCGTGTTGCTGGGTTGAATTAAGTACAAGCCAGCAATTTTGAATGCAGGATATTTAGCAACCCTGGTATTGGCCCACTAGTCAGTAGGTCTCCCAGCCCTAGTGACAAAGGGGTCCTTAAACATGAGCACAGGAGCAAGTAGGAGGCTGTGGTTAGGAAGGAGCATGGAGCCCTAAGCTAGAGAGACTGCAATGGGAAGAAAGAAAGAAAACTAAAATGTTGTACTGAAAATGAATATATTTGTTTACATATTATTTAACTTTTCATTTTTAAATATTTTTTGATTCTTTGGAATCTGCCAAGATAGTACAGAGAGATCTGATATGACCTTCACCTGGTTACCCAATGTGGTTACATACTACATGAGTCTCTCAAAACCAGGAACTTGAAGTTGGTATGACGTGTGTGCTTAGTCTGTGTCATTCTTCCTGCGTAGATGTGTGGGAGTGTCTGCAATCAAGATACATGTCTCCTCTGTCACCACAAAGATCTCCCTGGGGCTGCCCCTTACAGGCACCCATGGCTCTTTTCCTTCCTAATCGCTAGCCATCAACAACCACTGTTCAGTCTTCCATCTGATAATGTTGTCATTTCAAGAGTGTTTGGTATAAGTAGAATCACATATGTGGGATTTTCACAGGGGCTCCTATCATTCAGTGTAAATGTCCTTGAACTGCATTCAAGTTAGTGTGTACAAACATGCAGGTGCTTTCATTGCTAGTAGATTCTGTGGTGTGTAGATGCCAAAGCTTGCTTATCTACTCACCTGGTAGGGAAATTTGGTTGTTTCCATTTTTGAGTATTAAAAAAGCTGGTTTGTATAGGCATATGAAGGTTTTGTATAGAACTAAGTTTCCATTTATCACCGAGTACTATGATGGCTGGGTCATCTGGTAAGTGCAGTTTCTCAAGAAATTGCCAAACTATCTTCCAATTTGACTTTTCTGCTTCACATTACCATCACTCATTGTCAGCACTATTTTTTTTTCATTTTAACTGTTCTAGTAGGTGATATTTCATCATGGTGTTAATTTGTGTTTCCCTAATGGTTAATGATTTTGAATATCTCTTCATGAGTATGTCTGCTTCTGTATATCCTGTTTAGTAAGTGTCTCTTCATCATTTTTACCCATTTTGTAAGTCAGCTGTTTGTTTTCTAATGTTGAGTTTTGAGACCTCATTATATGTTCTAGATATGACTACTTTGCCAAGTATTTTGTGACTATTTCCCCCCAATACTTATCCTGAATTTTCAGCCTGCTAATGGGGGCTATTTTTCATAATAAAAGTTTTAAAATTTTGTGCAGTTCAATTTAAAGATGGAAAGGAAGAAGTAAAATCTCATTAGTAGATAACATGATTATTTATGTAGAAAATCTTAAGGAATTGACAAAAAATACCGAGAGTAATAAATAAATTTAACAAAGTAAGAGATCACAATGCCAAAATAAAAAATTCAATGCAAAAAATTGGAAAACTAAATTTAAAAAGGTACCAGTTACAATCGTGTGAAACAGAATAATTAGGAATTAATTTAATAAAATTTTATAGTACACTGACAATTTTATAAAAAAATAACATGTAGAGTCACCTGGATGGCTCAGGTGATTAAGTGTCTGACTCTTGATCTCAGCTCAGGTCTTGATCTCAGAGTTGTGAGTTCAAGCCCTGCATTGGGCTATATGGTTGGCATGAAGCTTACCTTAAACAAAATTACATGTGATTGTCTGGGTGGCTCAGTTGGTTAAGCGTCGGACTTCAGCTCAGGTCATGATCTCATGGTTTGTGAGTTTGAATCCCATATCAGCCTCTGCGCTGACAACTCAGAGCCTGGAGCCTGTTTCAAATTCTGTGTCTTCCTCTCTGCTCCTCCCCTGCTCATGTTCTGTGTGTCTGTCAAGAGAGAAAGAGAAAAATAACGTTTAATTTAAAAAGATGTATTTTGTTGATGGATTATAAGACTCAACATTGTTAATCTGTTTGTCTGTTGTCCCCAAACTGATTTTAAATATTAATGCAATACTGATAAAAATCCTTACAGTTTTATTTCTTGTAGAAATTCACACTGTGGTTCTGTAATTTATATGGAAATATAAAGTTTTTAAAATGTGTCTCTAAAAAAATTCTTAGAGAAAGGAACAAAATTGGAAGATTTACATCAACTAATTTCAAGAACCTGAGAGCTACAGTAATCAGGAGAGTGTTGTATGGGTGTAAAGATAAATAAACTTCTTAGTGAAGCAAAACATACAGTCCAGAGATAGAACTGAACATACATTATCTTTTATCAAAAGAGCCAAGGTAATTCAATATAGTGTGTTCTTAACAAAATAGGCTAAAGAATTTCTTATAAAATCAAACACAGTGCCATATAACCTGATAATTCATTTCTGAGGCATTTACCCAAAATAAATAAAAGTATATGTCTACCAAAAGACTTGTACATGAATGCGCACAACAACTTCATAAAAACTGAAAGTTGAGTGTCTACAAGGTGTGCTTTGCAGGTGATAAACATGAAATGATGTAGTAGAAATACCATGAATGTCTGATGAGCAATGAGAAGTAACACACATTGGTGTAGCACACTTCGTGTAGCACAGAAGAAGCCAGACATGACAGAGTGCATACTTACTTGACTATTTGTGTGGCATCTGCATCGAGCAAACTAATTCACGGTGACAAAACCTAGCCATGTGCTAGGCATAGGCACCATTTACATTTATTGAAAGGGGCATGAGTGGTGGTCACAAGGGAGTATATATTCATCAAAATCAGTGGAAATGTACTTAAATTGTCCTAATTTTTCTCTATGTTCCATTTTACATCTATGAAGTTAATTTAAAAAAAACTGAACATATGTGGTCACTATACCGACAATTCACTAGTAGGTAAATTCATATACATTGCAATAAAAATCCACGATCGACAATATTCATGTCATTTCTATTCATAATAGCCTCAGGCTAGAAAAGAGTCAAACGCACATTAACAGTAGAGTGCTGAAATCAACCAATAAATGCTATTACTCAATGGAATGTCTGACCACAGTGTTGACACAAAATTTATTTTTAAATATTTTCCTTTTTTAAAAGTAATCTTTACACCCAACATGTGGCTTTAACTCATGACCCCGAGATCAAGAGTCACATGCTTTACTGACTGCACCAGTCAGATGCCCTGACACAAAATTTAAACACAAAAGTGAGGGGCGCCTGAGTTGCTCAGTCAGTTAAGCATCCGGCTTCAGCTCAGGTCATGATCTCATGGTGCGTGGGTTCAAGCCCTGCATCGGGCTCTGTGCTGACAGCTCAGAGCCCGGAGCCTGCTTGGGATTCTGTAACTCCCTCTCTCTCTCTGCCCCTCCCTGCTCACGCTGTCTCTCTCTGTCTCACAAAAATAAATTAAAAAAAAACCATAAACACAAAAATGTTTGTATTGTATTATGCCATTTTATAAAGCACAAAAATTGGCAAATCTAATAAAACAGTGGTCAGAAGAGTGGTTCCCTTGGGATAGTGTTTGGAAGAAGGAATAAAGGAGGCTTTCAGGATGCAGATAATATTTTTATATTTGAGAACAAATTTTACATTTCCTGTCCTCCTCTTTCTTTTTTTAATAATTTTTTAATGTTTTATTTACTTTTGGGATCATGAACTGAGCTGAAGTTGGAAACTTAGCAGACTGAGCCCCCCAGGCGCCCCTGCCCCGCCTCTTTCAAATTGTTTTTCACTGCTTTCCTTGTATTTCCCAGGATGCTCTCCTGGTTTGTACTAGCTTGTTATTTCGTAGAGGCTTTTAAAACAGCATTAAGAATGGTGTTGGCAAATGTATGTTTTGTGATTTTTTCAATTTTGTTTTGCATCTCTAGTTTCCTATCTTACAAAATTAAAATGTCGCTGCATATAAATGGACTTTCATATATTTATTCCCAAAGTATTCAACACAGTATGAAGCGCATAGGAGGAATTCAAATATACTTTTTGCTTCTAGATATAAGTGATTGCATCATGCTTTCTTTTGTTCCTGTGGGTCTGGAACGGTCCTGACATATGGAAGATAGGTGACAGATCTATACCCATGGGCCTGAAGTACTGTATTAGCCAGTTTTCACTTAGGGTCCCCTGAGAGCAGCCATCAATGTGATCCATCAAAAATTTTAAGAAATATTTTCAAGGGAAGAAAAGGAATTATTCAAAAGTCAAATTAAGTAACAAAACAAGTACTAATTCTTCATGTTTAGAATCAATTAGCCAGTTTTCACTTAGGGTCCCCTGAGAGCAGCCATCAATGTGATCCATCAAAAATTTTAGG
Source organism: Suricata suricatta (assembly GCF_006229205.1). Taxonomy (NCBI): domain Eukaryota; kingdom Metazoa; phylum Chordata; class Mammalia; order Carnivora; family Herpestidae; genus Suricata; species Suricata suricatta. The sequence goes on from NC_043714.1 coordinate 2,100,050, forward strand.
AAATATTTTCAAGGGAAGAAAAGGAATTATTCAAAAGTCAAATTAAGTAACAAAACAAGTAATAATTCTTCATGTTTAGAATCAATGGAACCTTGTAAAATAAAAGAAAATCTCAATATTCTCACATTTTGTCACTTCTGGCTCTATAATTTTATCAAGTTCTGCAGCTAAGGATATTTAACAACCTTCACTAATCCTTCCCATGGTAACGTGGGGTTGCCTCTTAGAGGCTGTTGAGAGCTGATTTGTTAACATCTCTTTCAGATTATATTCAATCTAGTCTAATCAATCACAGTGGGAATATTTACACCATGAATGTAAGCAAATATTAAAAATTGGCAGTTCTTCCTCCCAAGAGCCAGTTGTCAGATTTTGCTAGCCTATGACTGCTTATAAAAATCTGCTGTGTTTCTTGATAGTCTGCTGTTGCTCATAAGATTACTATTCTGTGGGGGCACCTGACTTCAGCTCAGGTGGTGGTCTCATGGTTCTTGGGTTTGAGTACCACATCTGGCTCTCTGCTGTCATTCACTTCCTCTGTCTCCCTCTCCATCCCTCCCCCCCTTGCTTGCCTGCTCTGTCTCTCCTTTTCTCTCTCTCTCTCTCTCTCTCTCCCTCTCTCTCTCAAAAATAAATAAACATTTAAAAATAAAGATTAATGTTTTGTGTCTTTGTGTTTTATTTGTCTTTAGCTTTTATACATTTTATCAGTTTCTACATATAAAGCCATTCTACACATTTTGTTTTCTGAAATATGTTAAATATAATGATCCATTGTCTTCTGATATAAAATTTTGGTGTTTGTGTGTCCAATCATATTGTCTTCCTTTTTTCATCTTTATGAATGGCTTGGTTAATCATTTGGCCTGGTTCCCCAAAGTATTTTCTTTTTATTTTTACACAGAAGTAACTTTATTGGAACTTTTCTCAATGTTGATTATACTGAGAAGATTTTCCATAGAAAATGTGGGTACTTTCAAAATATAGATTGAAGTCCCTTTCTGTCAAAAAAAAATCATGAATATACTGTTTAAGCTCATTTTATTCCATTGTGTAAGTTTTCTTCTCTATGGACTGCAAATATATGGATGTTGGAGACTTTTTTGTCTTTCTGGTATACCTTCCCATTCCTCGGAATAGCTTCTTATTTCTTTATTTCTGTTTTATTTTTATTCAGTTGTTTTTATTTCAATTTATTTCACTTATAATTTTTGTATTATCTAAAGACTTTATATATAATTTGCAAATTTTCTCTAAGCTTTAAAACTCTTATATGAGCTATTTCTTTTCACATTTTGTCATTCATTAATGAATTATTTTCTAAGTAATTTTCCTTTTTGATTTGTGTTTTTTCATGACTTCTAAAATATCAATTTCTTTCGAGTAAAAACAATAACCATGTTACGCATTTTCTGGTTTTCATTACTATATGTTGTTGGAGGAGTGGTTTTATTTGTCTGTATGTACTTAAATTATTCTCTTTTTTCTTAATATTTCTTTGGTGTTCAATTACAGTCTTTTTTTGTTAATTATACCAAATGATACAGACTTTCATAAGTTATTTTATTTGTTTTGGTTTCTGTTTTAAGAAGGAGGAAATTCACGTTGGGGTAGAAATGAGCTTGGACTGGAGTAGCAATTTTTGTTAAAACAAAAAAAAAAAGAGAAACATAATAGCAGATGCTGAGATTTAGAAATTAATGCACATAACTATTTAGTAGACATTTAATTTTATAATAAAGTTATGGGCATAGGTTTTACATGAAATTCACATTTTAAATGCTGATTACCAATGAGGACTCCTACAGCTGAATTTATTACAGTATTTAACTATCTAGTCTAATCCAATTTAGCTATCTACAGCTATTAATCTTACTTGCTTAGCTTATGTAACTTATTAGGGAATTCCAGATGGGTTTATTGAGACCTTGGTTTGAATTTTACCTGTATCATGATTTCCTGCATGAATTTGCACTCTAGTGCCAATCCTCCCAATTCAGATTTCCCATCTGCATCTCAAATAAAGATTTCAGCTTAACTATTTACTGAGATGTTAGGAATTATAAGTATTAGGATTGATTTGGCTTCATATCTGCTCACAGACACCTTAGGCATGCCGCTGTATTTTTCTTTCACTAAAAAACAAAACAAACTTCTATATATCAATGTCAGAAGTCACCAGGAAACACAAATATTTCTACTTTGTGCAAAAAGCAGCCATTAACAATTTATTTTACCTCAATTGGAGAAGAGCTCTGATATTTTCAAGATGAATCATAAACTATGGATAGTTATTCAAGTAAAACTTTATTTTGTACAAGAGCTGTTACATAGTAAAACTGGAAAAATGGAGAGGAATCTGACATAGCCAATTGACTGTGAACTGCAATAAACAATATTGAAGAGTAGTAGATTGTGACACTGAAAAATACAGCCACCCCCACATCCACTAACAATTTATCAGTGACAAACTGACAAATCTGAATAAATTTAGACATTTGCTTCACTTCACGTATTTCAGGTAAGATATGCTCAATTGTGGAGCTGCTAAGTCTCTCCCACAATGTGGCCATCAGCTCTATTTCTCCTCTGTTGGTAGCTGCTGTTTTTGGAGTAGTAACTGTCTGCTTCCAATTCTTCCAGGTGAATTTTTTCCCCATGATTCTTGGAACAAAATGTGGGATGAAATCATTCCTAAATATCTTGCTCCAAGAATCATGGGAAAAGAAAAGCATGGATGGAGTTGGGCCAACATGGCAGAGAAATAGGGGCTTCCATACTTCCTGTACTCTCAAAGAAGGGCTGAAGCCAAAGGGGTCTGAACCCCAAGTCTGGGAGGAAAGGAAACAGAGTCTAGTAGGAAGATGGCCTCATAGGGCTACTTCAAGGAACAAACCAAAGTACACATGGTGGAAAGTCCAAGTCATCACCATGAGTAGGGAAATAAAATAACCAAAGTCACAACAACAGAGAGCAAGTAAAACTCTCCAAAAATATATCTCCTGAATGCCCGGGGCCCAGACAGTGTATGAGCCCTGTTAAATATAGCAGTACATACAGGTGCAGAACACATAAAAAGCTTTTAAAACTTTCAAGAGACACATAGCTGGCCAAAATGATGAAACAGAAGAATTCTCCTCAAAAGAAATTCCAGGAAGAAGTAACAGCAAAAAAATTGACCAAAACAAATATAAGCATAACTGAACACAAATTTAGAATAATAGTCATAAAATGAATCCCTTGGTTTGAAAAAGGCATAGAAGACAGCAGAAACTCCATTGCTGCAGAGATCAAGGATCTTAAAAATAGTCACATTGAATTAAAAATGCTGTAAGTGAGGTGCAAAATTAAATGGAGGTCACCACCACATGGACTGAAGAGGCAGAGGGGAGAATAGGTAAATTAGAAGATAATATTATGGAAAAAGAGGAAACTGAGAAAAAGAGAAATAAATTGACCCAGGAGCATGAGAGGTGAATCCGAGAACTGAGTAAGACAATCAAACTTAAAAATATCCATATCAAAGGAATTCCATGAGAAGAAGAAGAGAGAAAAAGGGGCTGGATGGGTACTTGAACAAATCATAGCTGAGAACTCCCCCAACCTGAGGAAGGAAACAGACATTAAAATCCAAGAGGCACAAAGAACTTCCTTTAGACATAACTTGAATCTATCTTTTGCACAACATATCATAGTGAAATTGGCAAAATATAAGGATAAAGAAAGAATTATGAAAACAGTTAGGCATAAATGGGCCTTAACATACAAAGGTACACACATAAGGGTAGTCACAGACTTATCTACTGAAATTTGGCAGGTCAGAAAGGAATGGCAGGAAATCTTTAATATGATGAACAGGAAAAATATGCAGCCATGAGTCCTTTATCCAGCAAACCTGCCATTCAGAATAGAAAAACAAATAAGGGTTTTCCCAAACAAACAAAAATGAAGGAATTCATCACTAGTAAACCAGTCCTACAAGAGATCCTAAGGGGTACTCTAACAGCACACCTAAAGGAACTAGAAGCAGAGCAGCAAGAACATCCCAACCTAACAGAAGAAGGGACATAATAAAGATAAGGGCAGAAATAAACAATATAGAATCTCCAAAAACAGTTGACCAAATCAATGAATCCAAGAGTTGTTTTTTTGAAAGAATAAACAAAATTGATAAACCTCTAGCCAGGCTTCTAAAAAGTAAAAAAAAAAGACCAAAATAGATAAAATCATCAATGAAAATGGATTTATTACAAAAAATCCTGCAGAAATACAAGAAATTATCAGAGAATACTATGAAAAATTATATGCCAACAATCTGGACAACATGAAGAAATGGACAAATTCCTAAACACCCACACGCTACCAAAACTCAAATGGGAAGAAATAGAACATAGGAACAGATGCATAACTAGTGATGAAATTGAATCAATAATCAAAAATCTCCTCAAAAAATAAGAGCCCTGGGCCAGACGGCTTCCTTAAGAAATCCTACCAGACATATAAAGCAAACTTAACACCTATCCTTTTCAAGCTGTTCCAAGAAATAGAAATGGAAGGAAAACTTCCAGCTCATTCTATGAAGTCAGCATCACTTTGATGCCCAAGTCAGACAGAGATCCAGAAAAAAATAAGAGACAGAGAGAGAGAGAGAAAACTACAGGCCAATACCCTTGATGAATATAGATGCAAAACTTCTCAACAAAATATTAGCAAATCGAATTCAACAGCATATAAAAAGAATTATTCACTATGATCAAGTGGGATTCATTCCTGGGTTGCAAGGCTGGTTCAATATTCACAAATCAATCACATTAACAAAAGAAAATTTAAGAACTATATGATCCTATTGATAGATGCAGAAAAAAAACATTTGACAAAATACAGCATTCTTTCTTAATAAAAACCCTTGAGAGTGTAGGGATAGAAAAACTTACTTAAACATCATAAAAGCTATTTGTGAAAAGCCCACAGCTAATATTATCCTCAGTGGGGAAAAACTGAGAGCTTTCCCCATGAAATCAAGAACATGACAGGGATGTCCACTCTCACCAATGTAAACAACAGTGTTTAACAGTTTGTTAAACAAACACAGCGCTGGAATTCCTAGTATCAACAATCAGACAACAGAAGGAAATAAAAGGCATCAGAATTGACAGTGATGAAGTCCAACTGTCACTTTTTGCAGACAACATGACACTCTACATAGAAAACAAGACAGACTCCACCAAAAGTCTGCTAGAACTGACCCATGAATTTTGCAAAATGGCAGGGTACAAAATTAACCTACATTAATCAGTTGCATTTTTATACACCAATAACAATGCAACAGAAAGAAAAATAAAGAAATTGATCCCATTAACAATTGCTCCAAAAACCATAAAATACCTTGGAATAAACCTAACCAAAGAAGTAAAAGGTCTGTATACTGAAAACTATAGAAAACTTATGAAGGAAATTGAAGAAGACACAAAGAAATGGAAAAGCATTCCATGCTCATGGATTGAAAGAATAAATATTGTTAAAATTTCAATACTACCCAATGCAATGTACACATTCAATGCAATCCAAATCAAAATTGCATCAGTATTCTTCTCAAAGCTAGAACAATCTTAAAATTTGTGTGGAACCACAAAAGACCCTAAATAGCCAAAGTAATATTGAAGAAGAAAACCAAAACGGGAGGCATCACAATCCCAAACTTTAGCCTCTACTACGAAACTGTCATCATCAAGACAGTATGGTATTGGTACAAAAAAATAGACACATAGACCAATGGAATAGAATAGAGAATCCAGAATTGGACCAACAAATGTATGGCCAGCTAATCTTTGAGAAGGCAGGAAAGAGTGTCCAATGGAAAAAAGACAGCCTCTTTAACAGGTGGTGCTGGGAGAACTGGACGGCAATATGCAGAAGAATGAAACTAGATTTCTTTCTTACATCATACACAAAAACAAACTCAAAATGGGTGAAGGACCTGAATATGAGACAGGAAACCATCAAAACCCTAGAAGAGAAAGCAGGAAACAACATCCTTGACCTCAACTGCAGCCATTTCCTACTCATCACTTTCCCAAAGGCAAGGGAATCAAGAGCCAGAATGAACTATTGGGACCTCATCAAGATAAAAAGCTTCTGCACTGCAAAGGAAACAATTGAGAAAACTAATAAGCAACTGATGGAATGGGAAAAGATAATTGCAAATGACATATCAGTTAAAGGGTGAGTATCCAAAATCTATAAAGAACTCACCAAACTCGACAACCAAAAAACAAATAATCCAGTGAAGAAATGCTCAGTAGACATGAATAGACACTTCTCTAAAGAAGACATCCAGATGGTCAACAGACCCATGAAATGATGCTCAAAGTCACTCGTCAGCAGGGAAACATAAATCAAAACCACACTGAGGTATCACCTCACTCTGGTAAGAGTGGTTAAAATGAGCAGATCAGGAAACTATAGAGGCTGGCAAGGATGTGAAGAAACAGGCACCCTCCTACACTGTTAGTCGGAATGTGAACTGGTACAAACACTCTGGAAAACAGTGTGGAGATTTCTCAAAAAATTAACAATAGCACTCCCCTATGACCCATCAATAGCACTGCTAGGGATTTACCCAAGGGATACAGGAAGCTGATGCTTAGAGACATATGTGCCCCAATGTTCAGAGTAGCACTTTCAATAATAGCCAAATTATGGGAAGAGTCTAAATGTTCATCAGCTGATGAATGAATCAAGAAGATGTGGTTTATATATACAATGGAATACTACATGGCAATGAGAAAGAATAAAATTGGCCATTTGTAGCAACATGGATGAAACTGGAGGGTGTCATGCTAAGTGAAATAAGTCAGTCAGAGAAGGACAGATACCTTATGTTTTCACTCATATGTGGATTAGGAGACTCTTAACAGAAGACCATGGGAAAGGGGAAGGGTGAAAAATAATTACAGAGAGGAAAGGAGACAAACCATATGAGACTCTTAAATACTGAAAACAAACTGAGGGTTGATGGGGGGTGGGGGAGAGGGAAAGTAGGTGATGGGCATTGAGTAGGGCATTTATAGGAATGAGCACTGGGTGTAGTATGGAAACCAATTTGACAATAAAGTATATTTAAAAAAAATGAAATGCATGGATGGATCAAGTGCATGGGTCATTTTCTGTGCAGATAAAGAGAGAGAAGTCCTCTATGAAATTGTCAACTTGGGTTATAGTATTTGTATGGACAACTTTGAATTTACTGTGAAACTGTATTATTTATATGTAATTAAGGTAATACTGAAACTACAGGGTATAAAAATAAAGCAAACAAAACAAGAAAAGGTACATTTTAAGTATGAGCATGAAAGTTACAAAATTACTACAGTTCTCAGAAAGATAGGTAGAGATTTTACAAAGGGTGTCTTATATTTTCCCTACTAAATAGAGAGAGAAAAAACACCTTGAAGTCTCTCTTCCTTTCTTCTCTTCTTCCTTCCTTTTTCTTCTCCCCAACCCTCTCCTTCCTCTTCTCTGTCTCTTTGTCTTTCTTAATATCCTTCTTTTCAAGAAGAGTTACAATTGTGCCTTCATGTTTAGTTTTGCAAGTTTAAGTTCAGCGGGCATTCATTGTCGTGGGACACTGCAGGTTTTCGCCCCTGCTTCTCCTGAGAGCCCTTACTATGCAGAGTAGGGATTGTGGAAATATCATATCTGAAGATGGTCCTAGGAACCATTTGGTAGGAAGGAAGTTGGGTCTTGACTCTTTCCATCTTGAGGTTCAATATTCTTGGAACACATCTGAGTTTTTCTGGCAGGAAAGGGTCTTGCAATGCAATTCATTCTGATGCGAAGAGATATCAGGCAAAAAAATGAAGAGAACAGCAAACAACAAACTTACTTCTGTCGGTGTTTAGCAACCATAGCTTTATCCATCCTAGCACAGTAGTTGTGCTTTATAAGCATGTAGGGAGCAAGGGCTGAATACTGAGTGGAAACAAAAAAGAATTATAAGGCAGCACTGCCACATGTAGATACATACGTGAGCAAGCACATGACCATAACAGTGGATATTTAAGACATACCATATTGGGGCACATGGGTGGCTCAATCTGTTAAGCCTCTAATTTCAGCTCAGGTCATGATCTTATGGTTCATGAGTTCAAGCCCCATGTCAGGCTCTGTGCTGACAGCTCAGAGCGTGGAACCTACTTCAGATTCTGTTTATGTGTCTCTTTCTGCCCTTTCACTGTTCATGGTCTGTCTCTATTTCTCAAATATAAACATTAAAAATTTTTAATTAAAAAATAAATGATGAACATGTCTTAAAGTACATATTCTATTAACAGAATCAGAAATTATGTGCTTAAAATTTTTCATTGGAATAATAACAACAAATAGAAACTAATTATCCCAACATTGTCTTAACATCATAGGTCTTAAATGTGTATATCAGGTGAGTGAGGCACAACTTAGTAAATATGCTTAAAATTTAGATAGAATATATGCATTTATAATACAAATCTTAACTGAAAATATATGTATTCATTTCCTATGACATCTTATGAAACCCTTGAATTGTTGTGGGGAATAAGCTTAGGAAATCCTGAGCCTAATCCAACAATGGGTTGACAAGGCATGAAGAATTAGAAAGTCACAAAATGAACACACCCAAGATTGGGTAAACAAGATTAGGTAACCAAGGTAACCAGGGCAGAGGCCCCAGTATAGTACAAAGACATAGGAATAGGAAATTTCAAGATAAAAATATCCAAGATTAGGTAGACATGATTAGCTATTCAGGGTGGAAGAACCCTCCAATTTAGTACAAGAGCAGAAAGCTGCTTTCACTGGAAGGAAGGACAAAACAAAATAAAGCAGGTAAACAAGGCTGTAGACTGCAGCAGGGCTACATTGCCAGGAGCAGAGCTAATTAGCATAAAAAATGTGCCCTGTTGGTTCTGAGGTAGCGTGCTTGTGTTTCTTGTCCCAGAGGCCAGTTTAGGTAAACAGAGGTGGCGCCTCCTGTCTGCTGTATACAACCTTCCACCCAGTTCCAGGATTTTGTTTTGTATTTACCCAAATCCCTAACACTGCATATCTTCAAAACCCCCTTGACCCCACGCCCATAAATTAATGTTCACGGTTTCATTGTCTCTTTGTGCACACCCATCGCATTTGTAAGCCTTCTGATCCTAATAAAAACAGAGCAAGGACCCTTACTGGGAGCTCTTTTCTCCTCTTGGACATTAGCCTCTCTCGCATTTCAATCCTGCATCCGCTTTCTTGCTGGACAAGAGAGAATTCCAGCCCAAAGTTTGCACCAAATTGTCTAATATTTAAATATTTTGTGAAGCCACAAAATAACTGTGTTACATTTCCATTTGAGATCAGACAGGTATTAGCCCCAGTAGCAGAGTAGAAGACAGCAGCTTTGGGCTTAATAATGAGAGTAGTTTTTAGTAAAACTGACCAGGAAATCTAGTTATGTGACTTTGGACAAGCTTTTAGCTTCTCTAACTATTATCATTAACTTAACCATGGCATGTGATCTGAGGATTGAATAAACTAATACAAGTAAAGAAGGAATCTGGAAAAATGCTACAGGCTATTAACAGGCATGTCATGGAGCAACACCCTAGGTCCTGAAAAGTTATTCTTTTCAAATAAATACTTTTTGGCAACCTTGTTAGATAGCACATCACTGGCTGTAGGGAATACCCCAGGGGGATACTTCACTCTGCTTTCTCATTGACTTTTCTCTTCTTCCAAGGCTAACTCTCCTTGAAGAATAGAATATTACAACAACCACAGGAGCCTGAATATTTAGAGAAGTAATGCCAATGTTGAGGAGGAAGAAATTTCTGTTTTCTCTCCAGAATTCTTCCAGCTGGTTTAGGAGTTAAATTAATGTAAGTCAGAATAACAGGAGAAAAACACCAAAATTTTATTAAATATGCTCAGAACCCCAATATTGAAATTCAGACCTAAAGAAATGACCAGGGCAGACAGTTTTTGTGTATTTTAGATAAAGAGACAAATTATGAGAAACTGACAGACAAAAGAACATGGATATACAAAAGCTTCAACTAGTAGAGAATCATAAGTTTTGGGGGTAGGGTAGTAGATTAGAAAATAGGAACAGACTGTGTTTCTACAGCTTTCTCAGCTTTTGGTCCCTATCTCTGGTGATATGAAGGTGTCTTACTTTTTAGGACAGGGAGGGTATATTTCATATGAGAGTTTTGTTTCCTGCTTTCAGAAGGACAGAGGAGAGTGTGAGTATCCTTGCACTAGCTATTTCTAAAGAAAATTGTTTAACTAATCAATATGCCAAAGTGACACATTTTGGGCCAGCCTACCCGTGGCCTTTATACCAATGTGAAGCACCATAGTATACTGTGAAAACAAATCTACTAAACTAAACTGAGCCTAGATTAGTCCTAGTCAAATCTTTGCCATTATTTTTATTGCATTCCAGACACTGTTTTCTTTTTTAATTTAAATCCAAGTTAGTTAACATATAGTGTAATAATGATTTCAGGAATATAATTTAGTGATTCAAATACCCAGTGCTCATCCCATCAAGTGCCCTATTTAATACTCATCACCCATTTGGCCCATCCTCCCATCCCACACCCCTGTAGCAACTTTTAGTTTGTTCTCTATATTTAAGTATCTCTTCTGGTTTGCCTCCTTCTCTGTTTTTATCTTATTTTTCCTTCCCTTCCTCTATGTTCTTCTGTTTTGTTTCTTAAATTCCACATATGAGTGAATTCATATGATATTTGCCTTTCTCTGATGGACTTGTTTCACCTAGCATAATACATTCTAGTTCCATCCACGTTCTTGGAAATGGAAAGATTTCATTTTTTAGGATAGCTGAGTAAAATTCCATTGTGTGTGTGTGTGTGTGTGTGTGTGTGTGTGTGTGTGTGTGTGTGTTTATGTATGTACCCATATATGCGTATCTGTGTCTGTGTCTTTGTGTGAGTGTAGTATATACACGTATGTACCTCATCTTCTTTATCCATTTGTCAGTTGATGGAAATTTTGGTTCTTTCCAATTTGGCTCTTGCTGATAATGCTGCTATAAACATTAGGGAGCATATGCCCCTTTGAACCAGTATTTTTGTATCCTTTGGATTAATAACTAGTAATGCAAATGCTGGCTCATAAGACAATTCTATCTTTAATATTTTAAGGAACCATCGTACTGTTTTCCAGAGTGGCTACACCAGTAGTTTGCCTTCCCACGAATAGGACAAAAGGGTTTCCCTTTCACCACAACCTCACCAATATTTATTGTTTCATGAGTTGTTATTTATAGCCATTCTGAAAGGTATGAGGTGGTATCTCATTTTGGTTTTGATTTGTATTTCCCTGATGATGGGTGATATTGAGTATCTTTTTATGTGTCCATTACCCATCTGGATATCTTCTTTGGAAAAGTGTCTGTCTATTCATGTCTTCTGCCCATTTCTTTACTGGATTCTTCATTTTTTGGGTGTTGAGTTAGGTAAGTTCTTTGTAGATTTTAGATACTAACCCTTTCTCAGACATATCATTTGCAAATATTTTCTCTCAATTAATTTTGCTAATCCTTTCCTTTGCTTTGCAGAAGCTTTTTATTTTGATGAGGTCCCCGTAGTTCACTTTCACTTTTCCCTTGCCTCCAGAGACATGTCAAGTAAGAAGTTGCTGTGGCCAAGGTCAAAGAGGTTGTTACCTGTCTTCTTCAATAGGATTTTGATGGTTTCCTGACTTACATTTAAGTCTTTCATCCACTTTGAGTTTATTTTTGTATGTGGTATAAGAAAGTAGTCCAGTTTCATTCTTTTGTATGTTGCTGTCTAGTTTTTCCAGCATGATTTGCTAAAAAGACTGTCTTTTTCCCATTGTATATTCTTACCTGCTTTGACAAAGATTAGTTGGCCATACGCTTGTAAGTCCATTTCTGAGTTCACTATTCTGCTCCATTGATGTACGTGTCTGTTTTTGTGCTAGTACCATACTGTCTAGATGATGACAGTTTTGCAATGCAACTTTAAATCTGGAATTCTGATCCCTCTGGCTTTGGTTTTCTTTTTCAACATTACTTTCATTATTCGGTGACTTTCCCACACATTTCTTAATTTTTATAATTTCTATTTTTTCTCATACTTGAACTTAAGGATTTTTATCATGTTATATTAATATTTTAGGAGGTATGACTCACTAATATTAGATAAAAGATGTAAATAAAAGATAATTTTCAGGAAACAATTTTACCATTCTTTCCTGATGATATAATAGTTTGCCTTGAAGAATCTTGAATCAAGTGAAGATGATAAAAACTATATACTCTTGAGACACCTGGGTGGCTCTATAGGTTGAGCATCTGACTTTGGCTCAGGTCGTGATCACATGGTTTGTGGGTTCAGACTGTGCATCAGGCAGTCACTCATGGCTCATAGCCTGAGGCCTGCATCAATTCTGTGTCTCCCTCTCTCTCTCTCTGCACCTCGCTCACTTGTGTTCTCTCTCTCTCTCTCAAAAATAAATAAACATTTTAAAAAATATACAATCTGATTCTTACTCTTTGTGAATTGCTCCTTTTTTCTATAAGGTTTTAGAATTTTCTCTTGGTTTCTGGTATGTTTGAACTTTACTATAATGTGTCCAGTTAGGTTTTTCTCTTGGCACTGTATAGATTCTTTCAGGTAGAGGAGGGCCATTCAGGACAATTACTGCTAAATCCAGTGAGAAATGATAGGTGATCAGAGAGATAAGTGACCTTTAGATTTTGTTGCATTAACGTTACTGGTAACCATGAGAAGGGCTATTTCAGTGGGAGAAATAGAGTTTAAAACTTGATATAGAAAAGAATGAAAGGGGGGACCATAAGCAGCTTGAAAGCAGAGTTGTTTTGTTGTCTTTTTCTTGTATATGTCCCAGGTCCTAGATTAATGCCTCTTCAGAGCACTGAATGATGAATGGAGACAATGGCTTCTATTGAAAAAAAACTTGGTTAAAAATAAAGGTAGAGAATTAAATGTTAGTTCAAAGGAAAAAATATAAGAGCACCTGGGTGGCTCAGTCGGTTAAGTATCTGACTTGGATTCAGGTCATGATCTCGGGATTAGTGGGTTCTAGCTGACACCTCAGAGCCTGGAGCCTGCTTTGGATTCTGTGTCTCCCTCTCTCTCTCTGTTCCTCTATTGCTTGTACTCTGTCTCTCTCTTTCTCAGGAATAAATAAACATTTTTAAAAATTTTACAAATGTAGTTTGTTTTTTGTTTGGTTAAAGGCAATGCTCTTAACAGGAAAAATGGAAGGGAGAAGATATGACTTAGCAGTAAAATTTCTTAATTATTATTTTTTAAATAGTTTATTGTCAAATTAGTTTCCATTCAACACCCAGAGCTCATCCCCACAAGTGTCCTCCTCCATCACCACCACCTCTTTCCCCCCCTCCCCCTTCCCCTTCAACCCTCAGTTCGTTTTCAGTATTCAATAGTCTCTCAGGTTTTGCATCCCTCTCTCTCCCCAACTCTCTTTCCCTCTTCCCCTCCCCCTGATCCTCCATTAGGTTTCTCCTGTTCTCCTATTAGACCTATGAGTGCAAGCATATGGTATCTGTCCTTCTCTGCCTGACTTAATTTCGCTTAGCATGACACCCTCGAGGTCCATCCACCTTGCTACAAATGGCCATATTTCATTATTTCTCATTGCCATGTAGTACTCCCCAAAGGCAAGGGAAATGAAAGCAAAAGTGAACTATTGGGACCTCATCAAGATAAAAAGCTTCTGCATTGCAAAGGAAACAACCAAGAAAACTAATAGGCAACTGACAGAATGGGAAAAGATAGTTGCAAACAACATATCAGATAAATGAACACACCAAACTCCACACCCAAAGAGCAAATAACCCAGTGAAGAAATGGGCAGAAGACATAAACAGACACTTCTCCAAAGAGGACATCCAGATGGCCTACAGGCACATGAAACGATGCTCAACATCACTCATCATCAGGGAAACACAAATCAAAACCACACAAAGGAGTAAATTCTTTAGAACCTAGGAAAGAGTGGGATCCAGAGGCAAAGTGAAATGGTGAACAGCTATCTGAAATGAGAAGTCATCATAAGGGGAGGAAGGTAGGGAGCTTAGGTACAGAATAATGCCTATAAATAAATTTGCTGGTACAAAAATGAAACAGAGAGAGCTCTTTTTATTGCCCTCATTGTTTCTCATTTTATAGTTTCAAAAATAGATTAATCAAGATCATAGGGCAGAGGGATGGATAGTGGGTGTGGAAAATGGAATAGTAGAATACCAGTAGTTTGAGATGGAGGGCTTTCATTTTTTCCATTTCCAGAAAATATTTGCCCTTATTCTTCAATCTTGTTTTTTTAACCTAATTTTGATTGCTCTACTTTTTTCCAAGATCTGTATTACTAATTGCTCCATTTCTATATTCCATACTCCTTAATATTCTCTATTACTTTATCCTGCTTTTACGTTTTCTCTAGGTATATGCATATTCCTAGAGAATAGATAGATAGATAGATAGATAGATAGATAGATAGATAGATAGATAGATAATTTTTTTTCTGGGAACTTGACTTATTCAGATCTTTTAATTATTGAACTGGCCCTTCTTCTGTATTCATTCCCTTAGCTTCTTTACGTCATTATTATATTTTTCATGCCTAATATATGTGCTTTTTTCTTTAGTAGGTGTTCTCATTTTGTATTACTAATGTATTCCCTTACCTTTTAAATAACAGGTAATTTTTCTTGGCCCCTCTGTTATAATATGTTATTTCTTGTGGGATATGCTGGAGCTGATTCCTGAGGAAACACACCCTAAGTCTCTGGAACTTGAGTACAGTTTTCCTAGAGCAAGCTCTTAAGAACAACAGGTGGAGATGTGAGGAAAATGGGACTGACTAGAGGGGAAATTGATGCCCTAATTTGAGGCCAGAGAGACTGGAACATCATGCCTTCCTCCAGGAATAGGCACTGGGTTTGGGCTGCCTGTGGCGAGGGGTTGTAACTTTGGCCAAGGAGACTCTATGGCCAAGAGCAAATTCCTCAGAGGGACTCCACGAGAAACGGTAGGCCTCCAGCCCTCCTAGCTGCGAGGGGAATGAGGACCTCAGTTCTGTACGGGGCCTGGGGGTGCACCACAACATACAGCACGGTATTGCTACTTCTTTTTAAATATGTGTGTTCCCTTAAAACATGTCTTTCTAATTTTTCCTGTGGGCTCTTAAGAATTAAAATTATTAGCTACTTTTTCAGGCAATGATTAGCAGAGAAACCAGACAACTTTTATCTGAGTCAACTCAACAGATAATTTGACCCTCTATTTATGACAAAAACCACTCCTCAGAATTCATCCATCTTCCTGTCCTCCACATGCCATGTCCCAGTGAGAGGCAGCACAGCGGAGACGGTGCTTTACCAAGTATCATTTCCCGCCCCCCCTGGGTATTTGTCAGTCCTGTTCTAAGAATTTGTCAGTTGGTTCTATTCTGGATGTTTGTCAATGAGTCTTACTTAGATACCTACAAGTCAATTAGGTCCTGGACATTTGTCAATAGGTCTTGTGCTATTTTCCCCAGCTCAAGATGTACTTTCATATTACTATGGGGACACACAGACTCATACCTAGATTTCAAGAAAAGAAGACAGATTGTTTTCAGGGCCTGCTAGCAAAGGGAGATTGGTGATCCCATAGGTTTGCTTCTGTTTGATCATCTACCTATTGGACTAAGCTGCCTTTTTATTTTCAAGTCAATAACTCATTCACAGTTCAAAACACCCCCAATTTTCCCATGTTTTTCTTTTACTCTACTTTCTTCTCTATTCTTGGGCATTGATCACAGTTATCATAATCCAAGATTTACAAACCACCACAACTTCTAGGAATTTATAGCACAGAAATGCTAAAGCATGCAGAAAATGCAAACATACACAGGAATATCCTTGGCAGCATTGTTTATACTGGAAAATTATTTGAAACAACATAAATGTCTACCCTGTAAGGGACTAATTGTTACAATCCATATGTGGCCACTTAAAAGAGAAGGGGATAGTTGGGTATATACTAACAGAAGATACAGAAGAAACATTGACAGAGATAAAACCAGCAGTGAACAAATCTTCAGCAAATGACCATTTGTGTGGAGAATTCCAGAAGAAAGAAAGCCAGGGATTAGGAAACAGGAAATGGTGAGGCTTGTTTTCAGTACATGGTGTCTTTGGAGTATTATACAACAGACACAATGTAATACCCCCACACACATATCCATTTACTTCATAATGAGTCAAACAATTAAACATTAAAAACAAGTAATTCTATAAAATAATGCCAATGAAATGGCTTGTAATTGATGCCTAAATTCCTACCTAAATTAATATCACAGATATAATAATAAATCAATATTCTGAAATGTGCAATTCTACAGTCTTAGTGCATTAATTGTTTTGACTTTCGAGAGAAGGTTCATTTTCCAACATACTGAATGATACATTTATAGTTTGGGGATTTATGATTTCCAAATCTGTCTCATTAACTAACACTGAGTGCTTTAGGCACTGGAAGAACTGGTTTAATACACTCATTTTATATGCGTAGGCACATTTTTAGATTCAATTAATGTTGGAAATGTGAACTGAATTTCTGTGTTAAAAAGCTTTTTTAAAATGCAAAGAGTTATTGAGATTTGCTTTAAAATTAGTAAATACCCAAGAAAATTAGCATTTATATGACATTTTGTGCCATTAAGGAGATTTGCAAATATCAACCTCCTAATCTTTTTGAAGCTTCTTTCCAGTTCCAATTGCAGAAAATATTAGTAAGATGAGTTTATAAAAACAGAAAAGCAAACAAGAGTTTCTATGTATCTATACCAATTTATTTAAGCATGGATAATATTTTTTTAATGTTTTATTTTATGTTTGATACAGAGAGAGACAGAGCATGAGAGGGGGAGGGGCAGAGAGAGAAGGAGACACAGCCGGAAGCAGGCTCCAGGCTCTGAGCTAGCTGTCAGCACAGAGCCTGACTCGGGGCTTGAACCCACAAACGTGAGATCTCACCTGAGCCAAAGCTGTAGGCTTAACCGACTGAGCCACCCAGGTGCCCGAAGCATGGATAATATTTGAAGGTTAGTCATAAAAATGTTGTTTTGCTATTTAATTTTGTCTTTTTTTGTTTCATACACTATTGAATGGATTCACTTTACACATTTATGAATATCTTATTTAGTTACACACTTATTAATATTATGAGGTTCAGTTATGTGAAGATGTAGAATATCTAACTGCAGTTTCTTTTCTATCATAAATACTCCACAGCCATTATTCAGTGGATGAGAAGTATACTGGCCACAACACAAACATTAGTGAAACATTTTGCATTGTGAATATCTTTATCAGTGGTCCTGAATTTGTCCTAATTAAAATTCAGAGGTCTGTTATTTCCTTATTTCCTACAACAGAAATTAGAGATAAGCTAGGTTCAAATAGAAATGTAATGGCTTAGTGGGAGGAGATCAAGGATTCTTGTACCTAAAACTGGGTCATATACTTCTAAAGAACTTAATGTACTAATTTCTTAGCAAAACAGAAAATTTTATGCCACACATTATTATCAAATCTAAGACATATACCCCCATTACTTCTCTCTCTCTTTCTCTGTAATTTTTTCACAAACCTGAGATGTATTTTCAGGTTTTGAAACATCTTTTGGAAACCACTTTATTTTGATATGTGATAAGCTGGACAATTTTACAAATGTCAACAGAAGTAAACACCATCACAATGAAGAGACTAAACCACCTCCAAATTTTGTCATGTCTTGATTACTTTGAATAAAGCTGTTATTAATATTCACATACAAGACTTTGTATAGACATAATGCTTCCATTTTTCTTCAGAAATATCCAGGAGTAGCATGGATGAGTCCTGTGATTGATGTATGATTTTCCTAAGGCTGCTGGAACCTAGCACCATAGAATCAATGCCTTAAAACAACAAAAGTTATTCTCTCATGCTTTCAGGACAGAAGTCCAACAAAGTCAAGTTGGACAGTCTTGATTATTGTAGATTTATACTTGAATTCTTCAATTAACATAATTTCTTCCATTTTTTTATCTTTTATTCAAAGTTGTTATGGCTATTCTAGGTCTTCTGCATTTATATGGATTTTAAAATCAGCTTCTCAATGTCTGCGGAACATGCTGTTGACATTTTGATTGGTATGACACTGAAAATATGTCCATTTGAGGAGAACTGATGTCTTAACAATATTGTCTTTTCCCCTAAGTACAAGGAACTCACCATTTAATCAATTATCCTTTACTTTCTGTTAGCAATGTGTTAAATTTTTCAGTCTACAGGTCTTGAACTTTTGTCAGATTAGGTTAAATATTTAATAATAATGTAAATAGTGTTATTTTTAAATTTATTTTTCTTCTGGATTCTTCTAAAACATGGAAATATAATTGCATTTTGCATAGTAATCTTTAGACTGTAAACTTCCTAAAACACTTTTTAGTTTATTGAGTAGCTTTTTCATAGAATCCAAAACTGTGCATTCCTGTTATTGATACTTAATCTTATTCTTTTATGGTCAGAAGACATATTTTGTACAGCCTGAATCTGTTTAAATTGATTAAGATTTGTTTTATGGGCAAAAATATTGCCTTTCTTGGGAAAAGTTCTTAAACACTTGAGAGGAAACTGCATTCTACCCCGTTGGTGTATTGTTCCATCAGTTGGTGAGTAATGCTATTCAAGTCCTCTACATTGTTACTTAGTTTTTTAATGTTTTCTATCAATTATTGGAAAATGCTATTGAAAACTATTATTGAAAATTTATCTATTCTTAAAGTTCTGTTTGATTGTGTTTCATAATTTTTAAAGCTCTGTCATTGACTATACATGCTATGCTTCTTCTTATATTATGAATGACCACCAATATCCTTGACAACATTTTTGCTCAGAAATAAACTTTATTCAATTTATTTATATTCATATTTCATATTGATATCGGCCCTCTGCCTCTATTTTGATTCATGGTGACATTGTATATATTTCATTCTTCACTTTAATTTATATATGTCTTAATATTTTAAATGGGTTTCATATAGGAAGAAATTAATTGTTGGATCTTACTTTGATCCAGTCTGAACATCTATGGTATTTTTTAGTTGGAATATTTACATAATTTACATTCAGTATCATTATTTATAATTGAATGTTTAAATCTATTTTCTCCTTTTTTGCTTGTTTAGTTTGTTCTGTTTCCTTTTTTGTTAGTTTTACGCTTTCTTTTGGATTAAGTATTTAAAAATAAATTTTTATGTCTTTATTTTATTTTGAGACAAAGAGACAGAAAGTGAGCAAGGAAGGGGCAGGGAGAGAGAGAGAGACACAGAATCTGAAGCAGGCTCCAGGCTCTGAGCTGTCAGCACAGAGCCTGATGCGGGGCTCGAACCCACAAACTGTGAGATCATGACCTGAGCCGAAATCAGGCACTTAACCAAGTGAGCCACCCGGGCGCCCCTGGAGTATTTTTTTTATAAGTTTCTTAATGTCTTTTTTTTTTTTTTTTTTTTTTTGCTTATTTACTACAATTCTTTTTGTGTTATTTTAGAAGTTTTTAAGATTTACCTTGCACACATTTAACTTATTACCATATGCACTCAATGATATTATGTCACTTCATAATACAGCCTACCAAAGCACACTTTCCCTTCTCCTCATTTGGCCTATCTGTTTTTATTGCCATAGGCGTTTTGCTTATTTATATCACAAATCTCACACTATACTGTTATCCTATTTTGCTTTAAACTGATAATTATCCTTTATACAGCTTTAAATACTCATTTTTATCCAAGTAATTACTATTTGGGTTGCTTATTATTCCTTTGTGTGGAACCAGATTTCCATAAAATACCATTTTCTTCTGTGTAAATGGCTTCTTTTAGTTACTTAATGAAATGCAATTCTATGATGAAATCTTTTGTTTTCATGCCTGAAAAAGTCTTATTAATTCACTTTTTTTTTTCATGGATATTCTGTTGGGCACAAAATCTTAAATTGACTGTTTTTGTCTAGTGTTCATTGCTTTACAGATATGCTCCAATACCTTTTGTTTTATACCTTTTTTTTGTTTTAAGTGATACTCTAACTGTCATTTTTATCCTTTTTTTTTTTCTTTTGGTATAATGTGTTTTTCTCCCTCTGGTTACTTTAAGATTTTTATTGCTTTTCAAGCAACGTGAGTATGGTTTGCTTTGCTGTATAGTTTTTCTCCATATTTGTTGGGTTTATATTGCATTGAGCTTCTTGAATCTGTGGGTTTTTATCCTTTATCAATTTGGAAAAATATTAGTCATCACTTTTTCAAATATATTTTCTGTTTCTTTCTCTTTCTATCTCCGTTTTGAAACCCCATGTATACAAATATTACATTTTCTTGATATTTCCACAACACACTGGTACTGTTTATTTTTCCAGAATGTTTCCCTCATTTTGGATAGATTCTATTACTCTGTCTTCATGTTTACTACCCTTTCCTTATACAATGACTAATCTTTTAATGCTATGGACACAAATGAACAAGACGTTTTCTTTTTTAATTTTAAAGAAACACAGAGAACTTTATATGAGCCCAAGTTAGGACAGCTGTCCAGGATATACAAACTGCACAGAAGGGAGTACACCGGGAAAGAAATATTTGGTGCAGGGTTACATGCATTTTTTACATTAAGAGTTGCAAAACATCATGACAAAAGACAGTCTAATGATTACAGACCTTATCATAAGCTTTTAGTGCATGCAGGAATGCATGGGTCCAATCTTATGGAAACGAGGCTAGTGTTACTCTTATCTGTATGTTTGGAATGCTGCTATTTAGGTTATTTGTTAGTGAGGCAGATGTACAAGATTATGCTCAGAGCAGAAATAGAGCCCATGCTTGGTCTTTTATGTAACTGCTACGTGTGAACTAACATTATTTCCTCTAACTTCTTCAACATGTGAAGCAGGTAGAATAATTCTTTAAATTAACCTTTCAATTATTTCTATTACATGTGTCATTTCTTCACCATTTTCTATTGACTGATTTCTGTTCCTATTGATTGTGTTTTCTAGCTTCTTTGCATGCTTAGCAGTCTTTGCTTGGATCACAGATATTGTCGATTTAAATTTTTGGTGGTGTTTGGTGTTTTCGTATTTCCATAAATACTCTTGATGATTTGACTTGTATCTTTTGTACAACTCATGAGTTAAAAATGGTTTTTATATTGTTAAGGGTTGGTATAAAATAAGAGACTACAGGTAGCCCTCAAAACATGAAATATGTGCTGGCTGGCCCTGTAGACGAGAGGTTTGCTGAGCCTTGTTCTACCTGTTGCACTACAAATTTGAGGTTTTCCGCGATGGCTGGAAGGACCACAGTTTTTTGTTTTACCCATATATTCTTTCAGAACTGAAAAGGAAAAAAAAACAACAAACAAACAAACAAACAAACAAACCTCAGCTCAAAGTAACTCAGGATCTTTTTGGGGGGCACAAAGACCATATTTCATGGACTGTTATTAGTGCCACAATAACTTTTTCCTTCTAGTTCTCTAAACTGTTTTTGCAATTTTTTAATAATATTAGCAAAGACACTCAGACCCTGGTAAACAGGCATACTTTTCTTGTGGCGGATGTTATGGGGTGCTTATAAAGTTTCTTCCTCACTGAAATTCTCAACATAGGATTTTGGCATATATGTTTTACAATACTAAGACATTCACTTTCTGCTCCCTATTTGCTAAGAAGTTTTATTGTAAGTATTTATTGAACTTTATCAACTACTTTCTCAGCATCTATTTGATATTTTCCTCTTTGACATATTAGTGTGGTGATTACAGTGATTCCTTTTTTTTTTTTCTTTCTTGTTCTTGAAAGCCTAACTTTCAAATGGGGCTTGATTAAGAGGGAGTCATGCTAAGTGAAACAAGTCAGGCGGAGAAGGACAGATACCATATGTTTTCACTCATAGGTCTAACAGGAGAAACCTAACAGAGGACCACAGGGAAAGATAGTTGAAGAGAGGAAGGGAGGCAAATCATGAGAGACTCTTAAATACAGAAAACAAACTGAGGGCTGAAGGAAAAGGGGGAAAGGGGAAGGAGGTGATGGTCATGGAGGAGGGCACTGGGTGTTATATGGAAACCACTTAACAAACTATAAATTAAAAAAATTTTTGTAAAAAAAAAAAAGATTGGGTACAAGTCATGACACCTAGGATTGGTGGAAACAGCAAGGCCAGGACTTTGATACGATGAATTCTGTAAGTTTTAGAGAACAAATCATCTATTGACGCTGTCCATTGAAGAGTTTGTGGATCTTTCCTTAAATCCCTGCTATGAATAATTAAACAATTTGCTTGAGCCACACAATTCCTGACAAGAACTGTGACTGAAGGCAGTCTAATAGCAAAAGCATGTTAATAGAAAGTGTAAGATGTGGCTTTGATATTTAGTGTCCAGGCTGAGTGTGAGAGTAGAAGGTTTTGGTTCTCAGAGTTATTCCCATAGTAATGTCTTCCCATGTCAGTATGCTTTTAGATTTTTTCAGAGTATATTAATCCTACTACTCCTTATGTCTGATCATTACACTGTACAGAAGATCTTAATTCGCTCAGTAATGTTATCTTTCATCTTGTCTCTGCAGACCTAGACCTCTGTCTGGCCTGTCGTCAGAGCCACACAAGGAGGACCTCTAGACCGAAGCACGCAGAGGTTATGTTTCCGATGCAGGTCACCTAACGCACTTGTAGGTGATCTGCACACGCTTGTTCCTGATCACACTGATCACATAGGAGTTCCGGTGGTGACCTAGTTTCTGAACGCCTCGGCATGTCACAGGTGTCTCCAGATGATTCCCTATCTCTCACTTTCATTTCACACACTTATTCCTTGATTTGCTCTTTTAATCTCTGGGGTTCCATCCACTATTTGTGCTCCTTCATTGTATTCCATATATATCTACTATGTCCATTAAATTCCATTAGCATTTTACACATATGTCTTTTCCCCTAATTTTCTAGATCCTGAGGCTTATTTCACACTTTGAACAACACTCCAGTACTGTTTCAAGGAAGACATTATCAGCTAAATCAAGAAAATTTTTTTTAGGTAGAGGAGAAACTTTTTCATGAACTTTGAGGTTTGGTGATTTTAGATGCTATTTAAATGAAATATTTGGTTTAATAAAATTTTCAACTGTTTGATAAGTCACACTATTTTGTCAATAAAAATTAGGTATAAATATGACTGTTTACTTGTTCAGTCTTCACACCATCTACTTAACAAAATCCAAAAACACATTGTTGGGGTTTTTAATCCATCCTTCTAAATTGGTCTGAAATGTACTTAAATGTTTTACTTTTATGGGGACGACAGGAAAAAAACTCTTCCTGGTATTCTGTGTCAAGGACATGCTCATTTATAAAGTTATCAGAGTTTATAGAACTCACGCAGCCCAGCCCATTTGCTCCCCGTTGCAGCTTGATGAAGGCCAAGAGAGGGTCCCATGACCCTCTTCATGTGACAATTCTAGATACAAATGAAACTCTGCAACTAAGAGATTAAGCATTTTGCCTTAATCCCCACAATAAATCATTTATAAAGGTAGGACTTTGTACTTAAATACTTGTTTTATAAAAATTTAAATACTGTACAGGATTAAGACCATACACTCTTCCCATTGGAGAAATGTTTTCCAAACTTCAAGAATTTCTTTTCACAGGTAAAGAAATAAAAATAAAAAATATAATCTATTTATCAGGATTTACATTATTCTGACTTGAGAGGCTAACGCATTGATTAGAGAAGAAAACATAATTTTTCTTTGTTACTTAATGGCTACATTAAAATCCTAAATTTTGAGCAATGCCTCCAATTCTGCAAAATTGCAAAAAATAAAACAATTAAATTCTTTAATCCACTGCTAAGCCAGAATGTAAGAAGATATCTCAAGCTCTACCATTGTTTACTATTGCTCAGATATTTTAGTGTCTTCACTTCTAATTGCTATCGCTTTATTCAGAGCACATCCCTCACTTACGCCCTCATACGATCAGCACGGCATTTTCCCTGGAATGTGCTGGGTTACATTAAAAAGCAATGATAACAACTATGTGATAAATATTTGACACTTTATTATCCTGTATTCATAGCATTTATCTAAAACGCTGCTATAAAAAATACATGCCTCTCATAGTATACCACTTACGGTTTAAAAGGAGTATCCATTTGTCCTACTGCCCACACATTATTCATAACACTTCCATGCACGCTATTCTGTAACTATGACAGGAAGGTATGCACGACCATAAATGACTCTGGATGCTTAAAAACATTTCTGTAGAAGTTAACCCACTTAACTTTTTGTCCTTGAAAAGTTGTAAATGAATCATGAGAGTAGGATTGATTATCTGTAGTTTGTGTGGATTATTATACAGAAATGGCATCCACTGGCAACATGAAAATGAAGACGTGGAATTAAGACTGCCAGCAGTGACTGTGAAGATAGGTGTCTTCCAGAAGACACCTCACTGGTGTCACTGCAGATTTCTAGTAAGAAAGCTCTGGGGACAGTTTCCCATGGCATTTGAGACTGAGGAAGTAATCGCCATTCTGTGAACTTGACCCACCATTACTGCTGTGGTCTCCTCCAGGCTAACTCTGCAGGTCCTAGGACACAGAAAACCATCCATGCAGGACATGAAGAAGGCACCCAGGATCACGCCTCATGTAATTTTGACAATTTGGGGCCTGGTGGAAAGCGGAAATTGTGTTTCAGAGAGGCAAAAGGGGAACAAAATTATTTTCACTTCACCAAATGCAATCACACTTTTCCTCTTACTCTACTGCCCCACTGGTGGTGCTGGACAGAGGCCGAGAGGGAAGGAGGAGGGAGCAGGCAGCTTTGGGGAGACAGAGAGTGTGGGGTACCGCATCCCAGGGGACTCTGCGGCTGCTCGGAAGCAAAGATAGAGTTAAAGCTTTATTTCTTCTCTGTCCCCCACCCGACTGAACTAATTCTGCTTCCCCAAGCATTTACTCAATTTCAAAGTTGTGACTCAGCTACCAAAGGGAATGGACCCAAGGACACTTTAAATCAAGTTTATTGCTTCAATTTTTAATTTTATACTCTAATAACATTATCTTTTACTTGGAGAGGTAAATATCTTATTGATTCTCTTAAACAACTTTACACCTTTAGTTTACTTCACCTGTGTCTACAGAGGAGTGTGGGACATGATGTGATTATAAATCAGGACATACGTGCCTGGATGAAACAGTCTGTGCTCAGTTGTGTTTTACATGAAATAAGTTAAAGTAATCGATTTTTCCATGAGCTCCTCTAAAATCTTCATTAACAAAGTTCCAGATATGAAGTATGTCAGTGTCAATAAAAACTCAGTTTACAGAGTACCAATTCTATTGTAACCAATTACTGAGAACGTCTTTGGGGCGTCTTGTCTGAGACCACAGGGTTATCCGTGCCTCTCATGCTGATCGGGCATGCTGCTCTCTGAACTGCAAGATAAATTTCACCCAGGAGAGGCCGTCACTCTGAAAAAGTTGACCTGAGTCTCATCTGACTACTCTCCAGGCTCACTTCTCTCTGGCCACCGTGACTGCTTTTTCCTGGAAAAGTCAGTTTCTACCATTGCACCTCATTTTCTTTCTTCCTGGGAAACATTTCTTTTTACTTGTCATACATGTACCCTTATTTTAAATTCAGATATAATTTTAACTAATATCTCAGGAGTGTCTACAGGGCTGTCCAAAAATGCGCAAGCTGAATCTCTGTTAAAAGCTACTTACATAATACTTACGAACTTTCTTATTTATTTTACTATGTCTCCCATCATCGCAGAAGTGTATTTGTCTTATATTTCCAACAAGACTGTCACTTTATTTAACTGTGATGTTTCTGGATCTTAGTCATTCATGGATTTCTCCAGACTTATTTTCTACAGTTTGGAATCTAGAACATGATCCTGCTCTTTGCAATCTCTTCATTCTTATCCATGTCTTTATGAAAGCTGTCCTATTCTTGCCTGAGCTCATCTCTTTTTTGCAATGTTTTTAAAAATGGGCACCAGGTGCCACACCCATGGAGACACTCTTTCTAATGACTTTTCTAGACTCTGACCTTAGTAAATGTGTCAGTTGACTGTTCATTAGTTTGCACAAAAATTATCTAGTGTTTCCATTCTACATAATATGGATCTGCTACTTTCCACTCTGTCATGGATAGTCTTTTTCTATCAACTGGACAACCCCCAAGACAATGCTATATACTTTGGGGTTTTGTGATAGCAACATGCCTGTCCAGATATAAATTCCTATATCAGCTAAAGTAGACCACATGTTCTATCACATCCCAGACTGGCAACAGTTTAAGTGTTCATTTCATGCTCACGTGACCCTGCAGTACAAACATGTTGCAAGGATGCTGCACTGGTGTGGTGACCAGCCTCACAGAAAGTGTCCATGACTTCCTGGAGGCATTCTGGTTCTCCTGGATCTCAATGTCTAAAGGTCAGATGGAGAAAGAGTAGGATGGGAGATGCAGGGGCCTTGTGGGAAGTCCGGCGTGTTACCGCCTCAGTCAGGTCCTGAGGCACGGCTGCATGCTGGAGATGGAAGAGCCTGAAGTCTCTGCTCTTCTGACCTCTGACTTTTTCCAATAGAAAAAATATGTACATTGTGAGTCAATGTTTGTGGGGTTTATTTATGAAGTGTTACAGTGTGCTTTAGTGCTGTGGTGACCCTCTCCTGCCAAAGATGTAACGTATAACTTGTACCCCTGGTGTTTTTAATCTGCATAAAATTTTACATGTTTGCTCAGCAAATATCTGAGAACATATTGGTTTATAGTTTTCCTTTCATTATATATTATCACAATGATCTTATAAAGGTGCTTGGAGTGTGCCAATGATAGCTAGGGATTACTTACAGAGATGTTGTAGGATTTCCAACCTAATGTGACCATGGGGTTGCAATTGAATCTGAACTTGTGCGTTTATGAGTTGGTCTTTTGGAAGCAAAGTTATTTCAAAAGTAACAGAACTTGAAAAGCAAACCTTGTAAATTTCAATATTAAATTTTTTATATCTATGTGATTATTTTGATATTGCCAGCACCAAACTGAGTTAACTTTTCAATAGTTTGTTTTAAGAAATTCAAGGATATTGCACCGCTGCTATAATGATTATTTTTTAATTTTTAAATGTTTTCACTTATTTTTGAGAGAGCAAAAGAGAGACAGAGAAAGACAGAGCATGAGTTAGGGAAGGGAAGAGAGAGAGAGGGAAACACAGAATCTGAAGCAGGCTCCAGGCTCTGAGCTGTCAGCACAGAGCCCAAGGGAGATCAAACTTACGAACCATTAGATCATGATGTAAGCCAAAGTCAGATGGTTAAACGACTGAGCCACCCAGGAGCCCAATATAATGATTATTTTTGTGTTTTCTTGGACTTCTGTACAACTGAAGCCGAATCAAAACATTTTCAGAAAGAATTCTACATTTGAAAGTTATACTTTTGCTATATTTTAGGCTATTTAATTACACAATAATTACACAAAACACAAGGAGAAGAGTATTTGGTTCATTTATTAACTTTCCATAGTGAATAGGCTCATCCCTGGAACAATGAAGTAGGGTTTTATGTGATCCATCTGTATGTTGAAAAATACAGCTATAGGATGAAAAATAGAAGTAAATTTGGTAAAAGGAAGTATTCAATGATTCTGAATAGGAGGAAGAAAAGAATGACAGCATGATTCTTATTTTTCTTAAAAATAAGTGTTTTCTAGATTTAAATAGGAAAAGACACAAATCGGAAAGGACAAATCAAGAAAAGAATTTTAAGTAACATCTTGGGAACAAGTGTTCGACACTTTACATCCTTTCATCATTACTTTTTTCTGAAGTGTCTGAGGATTTTACTTATGTTACACATGCTACATTTTACACAAAATATCTTTCCTCATTAGTGTTCAGTTACTGAGATGGTAAAATGAGCCTGAATATTTTGGGAGTAGATTCAGGAAATTTAGACTAAAGATTACTCAGAAGAATATGTTAACAAATCAAAATGAATATGTTAACAGGCAGCATTTTAATTCAAAAATGTTTTGCCACGGCAATATGTAATGCAATAAATAGAAGTTACTGAAAAAATATAAAACTGAAGTGAAAGAGACAAGGAATCGATCAGGAAGCTTTCAAATGAAAGCCTGTTAAACAATTGTAGACCCCCAGGCAGAGTAACAAATTACTGGCCGTAGTTACTGATAAAGCCCTCGTTCCCATCACTAAGGCACCATGAGCAACATCTTGTCTCCTGACAGGCTCCTTGTTACCAGCATTCATTTGGTTCACGCGGTATGCACAACATTAGAGTCAATGTTTGATAGCTAATATTCTCCACAAAAAAGGAGTCAGGGATTCTCCACAGAAAAAGAGTCAGACTAGGCTGTTTGTGGCCAAAAGTGGCAACATGATTTTCAAAATAGGAGAAAATGATTACAAATATAGAGAACACATTTATCAGTGGCAAGATGGGTGAGCAATGCTGGTTCAGGGTGTGATGGTTTGGTTGGGAAACAAGTATGAGTTTCTAATATTTGGGTAAATTAAGCAATCTAAATAATGCAGAATCACTATTGTGTTATTTATTGGGCAGCTACTGGTATAGAAAAAGCTAAGCAAGCTATGCGCATAAATAAAAAGCTACAATATTCTTCTTATGAGTATATTAACTTATCATAATTTATTGTATTTTAGGCATGAATTTCAACCTTTTTCATTAACTATACCCCTAAAATCATGTATGTGAATCTTGCCTTTTTCCTGTTGAGTAGCGGCTTACGTAAAAGTGAATTACTGGAATCCATCAGTTCTTAACCAGTTTTGACTATTATAGATTACCATGTGATTAATTTCCTACACTATTTCAAGAGATTTTAACTTCAAACTTGCCTCAAACTTTGTCTCTTCCTCTTCACATTCTCCTTTCTAAACAAATCTTCTCGGCATTGAACATAGGGGGGGAATGTACCTGTTACCTTTACATGCGATATAGTCTTGTCATTGAAAAAGGACAAATTTAAAGGCAAATCCAAACAATAAATTTTTATTATTTATGGAATTATTATTACCTTATATAAATGTTCCTTTACTTTCAGCATAGATGATGAAATTAATGGAACAACATTTTTACTTATATTTTTAATACCAAAACCACATATTTAAATAGCATCATATTTCTAAGTGTGTACAGTCAAACGTCTTTCTGCTTAACCAAAGTTTGCAAAAATAAAGTCCAACAAACCAAACAAATTAATAACAATTAATTATGCCATATTAACACAGATATTTTTATTCTATTATTTTTCCTACTAAAAACCTTAGGAAACTGCATATATTGTATATGTCTAGCCAATTTTTTTTTTACTAACCAACTCTCTACTTGTTTGTTCCTTTTCTTATTGCTCTAGTGAATAACTCTAACATGCTTTTTACACTCAGGGGCCCTTCGTATTTCTCTAGCGTAGACACTGGAATGTTACCACATTCTTCTAAATCACCTTTCAAAGTGATGTGCTAATTTTCACAAGAAGCATTCATTTTCTCCATCACCAAAACTTAATATTGTTAAACCATTCTTTTATGTTAACAATAGAGGAGAAAAGTTAACTCGTTAGAATTTTAATATCTAATATCCTTTTGTATAATGAAATCAAGGAATTTTTATTATAGTATCAGCCACTTTAGAGCCACTTTTGTGAATTGCTTCACCATAACACTTTCCTAACATTCAATTTATTTTTATTAATTGCTTCTAATATACTTAAAATGCTATACAACAAACTATTGTTTTGTTTATGTGATTGTTTTGCTGTATTCATTTGTCTTTAATGCATGTGTCTATGTGTGTTCTGTGTGTGTGTTTGTGTGTGTGTATAGTTTATGTAATATATTTAGTATGTGAGTATGTGGTTTATTTAAATTTTTCAACATAGTTTTATAAGTAACAAATTTACTTATTCCCAAATGATTTATTGGAGAATATAATTCTACCTTTTTGAAGAGATTGTAATTCTTGTTGTTTTAACAAGATAGGGTTGTTATTTAATTCACCATACCCATCTTTATTTAACTTTGAATTCAAATTATCCAGAATGAGATGAAGTATTTGACTTCATAATCCTTGTGGAATCAACGCTAAGAACAAATACAACTGTGAAGTAATAATAATAATTCTTTACAGAAATCACATTTTGGTAGTGGCATTGACATATTTATTTTAATTCTTTGATGTATGAATTTGAGGGATAAATCAAATTTAGTAATTATCTTATTGTTATCGCCATAGTTTTCCAGAAGAAAGTAGCGGAAGGTGTCAACTGAAAGTGGGTGAGGTTATGTAAAAACCCTGGAGCCCTAAGTTGGAACCACAAGTGTCATTATGAACTCATGATGTAAAATACGGCAAATACACATACACAGAAGACTTTTACTGGGATGAGAGGGAAAAGTTTATTGCACATCAATGTTTATGCCAAGAATAACTGAAAAAAAATGAATAAAAGACAAAAATGTTTGCAAAGGTCCAAGATCTGCTGAAGCAATAAGTGCTAAAGGGCCAAAAATCTACAACAACACAAAGGCTGCTGAGGCCAGACCACAGCCTTGCCCTGCTTTTCCCAAAGGGCGTTTGCTGATACTGATCACAGCTACTCAGTTGAGTATCCAGATTTGCACTAGTTTGTTCCAAGAGGCAGTCACTGCTGGGGACAAGAAATGAGCAAAGATATTGGCCATCTCTAGAAGCTAGAAAGACAAAGATTAGGACCTAGGCTTTTCTTCTGAGACATTTGTCACATTCTGTATATTCTGAAAAGCAGATCTAAAAGCTTTAGGGGTTTGGGGTTAGAGTTTAGGGCTCCAAGGGGAGGGGCCATATGAGGGGCAAGAGGAGTAAATCAGCCTGGACTGAAATCAACTCAGATGTGGAACATTTCTAAGGTTGACTTGACCCAAAATGGAGTACCTGCCAATCACAGTGTGGAACAGATCCACACTTTTGATTCCCAGATCCACACTGTTAGACAGCACAGTGTAAATCAGGCAATGTTTGCACAATATGGATGCCTTAGGAACCTGCCTCACAGTCAGCTGGGCTTCTAGCCTCCCCCAGGCCTATTTTAAAGTATTCAGTCACTGGGCCTGTATCCTTGCCAACTAGAACAACTTCAGAACTGAAGATTTCCACAAAGCTCCCTGATTTCTCAGCCTTGTTATACACCATGAATTGAGCACTCCAAAGTCTGTTTTGACCAATATGCACAAGTTTCTTTCTTACGAGAGTGTTCCTTCCTAAGAAACTCTCTTGCACCTCTTACTTCATCAATTTGGCCCAAGCACAGACTCCAAGGTTTGGGTCTTGTGGTCCTAGAACCCAGAAACAGTATGCAGTGAGGGGCCATCCCTGTTCGGGAAGAATGCATAGTTTTTCATTGTTGTTGGTATTGGTTAAAAATGTTAGCAGCTGTCTTTACCATCTTGGGTAATAGAATACTATAGACTCAGTGGCTTAGCAACAACAGAAATTTATTTCTCACACTTCTGGAATCTTGGAGGTCCAAAATCAAGGCATGAACAAGCTTACAGATTTGGCATCTGGGGAGAAGCCACTTCCTGATTTATAGTTGACTGTCTTTTTGCTGTGTCCTTGTATGGCAGAAAGGACAAGGGAGCTCTCTGGGGCCTCTTTTATAAGGCACTAGTTCCATTCGTGAAGGTGGAGGCATAGGCCACATGTTAATGCATTCATTCAGGACTTTATCTAATATTATCTACAAGCTGTGTTTGCTGTTCTGGAATTATTGTGGTATTGGAAGTGTTTTAAAGCAATGCAAATGTTTCAAAGTAGCTGAAGATAGCTGTCTTCTAAAACTATGAATTTTAGAACTGAAAGAATATTGAAATTTCAACAAATACCTTCATCATAGCCAACATCAAATGAGGGTATGTTCTGGATTGTGCCAGTGAAGAAGGGCATGTCCTCTTGCTCTGTTGGAATAGCTTGCATCAAAGTCCTCTCAGTACAAAGAATAAGAAAAAAATAAGACAAAATGCAAATAAAATAATAAATATGTCTTAGTTATCAGAAATATTGAGAATAAACTTAGAAACAGCTGTGTTTAACATGTTATAAAAGATAGATTACCACATGAAGAATGTAATAATTAGAGACTCACAAGATGGATTTCACAGCAGAATGAATGCAGCAGGGGAGGAAATGAATTGGAAGATAGGTAGTAAACATGTTTCCAACAAAATCTTTTAGATTTCTTCAGTTATTACCAACACGGTGAGTACAATTTAAGAAAAATTAACTGAGATTGTGTGTTTGTATATTTTACTTTCTTCCAAAGCATACATATTTATCTCTATCTTTCTAAATCATTCCAACTTTTTTCAAAAAGTGAAAGGTATACATAATCTTAAAAATAATTATTTGAATATATCTCTATGTACTATATATACCTTTCTTATTTTAAAGAATAATTTCATACCAAAAATATAATATAATACAAATTCAAGTTTGGCCTCAGGTCCATATGTAAAAAGGCAAATTTTTCATCTAACTACTCCATTTAGTGATTTAGTAAATGTTGTGTGTGTGTGTGTGTGTGTGTGTGTGTGTGTTTAAGAGATCTTTGTTTCCAGTCAAACTACGTTTATCTCAGTTTGAACTATACTCACCCACACTATTTGAATAACTTGCATCATTTCTCAGAAGTCTCCTTTTCTCTGTGTAGATTGTTTCCATTTACTTTCAGTTTCTGTTCAACTTTTTATTCAAGTATTTGTTTCCTATTTTTAATCAAATTTGGCCCTCTGAGCTTTCACTCATCTCTGTGACTTAGGTCAGGTTGTGTCTTGTCAGCTTTGGTCACTAAAACAGAGTACCATAGACTGGGAGGCTTAAACAACAATGTTCGTTTCTTATAGTTCCGGGGAGAGGGGGGAGTCCAAAAGCAAAAGCAAGGTAACAACAAGGCAAAATTCATTCAGAAACCTCTTCACCTGGAATGTAAGTGGCTACTATCTTTCGTTTTTCTGCTTGTTGGGAGAGAG